>NC_081349.1:68836500-68933460 GCF_029784015.1 Lycium ferocissimum
AATGCTTTATTTTGGTTTACGTATGAATTGGTTAACTAAAAATGGACTTGAATGAGTAGATGGTTAAAAATATTGGTTCGCCCACTAAAAGTTAGTGTGGGTGCCAGTCATCGGGGGTTGGATGGGTGCCAGTCATCAGGGGTTGGATCGTGACAAAATCTGTATCAGAGCTTTAGGTTCTTCGGTCTCGTCGTACAAGGACATGTCTAGCAAAGTCTTGAAGATCGGTACGGAGATATTTGTACTTATCTTCGAGAGGCTACTGGGCACTTAGAAAATTCCCTTTTCTTTCTTTCTTTCTTTCTTTCTTTCGTGCTACTTGATTCCAATTGGTATCTGACTATCTTTCATTCTCTTGTAAATGGCAAGAACACGCACCGGCACGGGGTCTAAAGGCAAGAGGTGGAGGTAGAGGACAGGGGAGAGGGGCGGCACTCGGGGGCGGTGTCCTAATAGAGGCCGCCGGAGATGCAACGCCCGCACCGAAGCTCTGACCGGTCGCCAAAGGGGCCGATCCCCCGGGGGCTCGCATCTGGCCTAGGTATACCCGGATGCGATAGCGCGGTCTTGTCAAGTTGCATGGATTGCAGCACGACCGGCGATACCGACGTTCTAGCGGAGGGGTGCAGGATGTTGTACTTCAGGTTCCGACGAGAGTTCGACGATGCCGATGCAGTGGCAACTCGCTTATGTTACACCCCATAGTTTTGTACGTGGAAATTTATAAGTATTGGACGTTCTAAGTATGGATACTAGAGTTTCCTTCAAGAATGTATGATATTATACGAAGTAATCTATAGTGTGAAGGTTTACATTCATATAATAAGCTATGGGAAACCTGAAGACAAGCAAATCGAAGAAAATAAATTTGTCGAGAATTTGGAAAAAAGTGAACGGCATTTAATTTTGGACAGAATGTTGGGTCAACTTTGGAGGGGTATATCTCCTAGTATATTAAGAGTTTTAAGGTGTTTCAAAAGCCTAAAATGAAGTTCTTCGAGTCTATCCTTCCTTAGAGAATCAACTATCATAGGATGGGACCAATGGTATCATGAGATTTATCAAGAATCATGAGACTTAGCGATTTTAGGAATGAAGTCATTTGGAAAACGCTATGGAACTCATATGAAGGTATTTAGCAATGGGACCATGCCTTAATGAAAGAAGGGTTAGCCTTACATACCTCGTTGTCTTCTTAACTACTTAACGTTCCCCGTTGAAGCTTGAATAACCTACATTTATAAGGATTCATACCATGGTTAAGCCTTAATGATACTCTTAAATTCAAACTAGAACAATTCATGACCTAATGAAAATTGGGCAGTATTTCCCCTATTTCATCAACTTACACCATATCACAAAACAACTCCCAACAACCACAATAACATCCATAATACACTCAAATATCATCAAGTGATCACGCTTCATTAAGCCTTCAAAATTCATCCTTATGTTTAACTTATGCTAGCAACTACATACCCATTTTAGCACATTTCCACATGATACTTCCTCATCACCATTATTACCTTCCATAGCAAGATTATATCCATATCATACTAAGAATCATAACTCAAGTTAGCTTACTACTCAAAAACATCATTAAAACTACATTTAGAACTCATCTTCTACTTTCTCCTTCTACCCAAGTTGTTCAACAACTAAACATTCTTGATAACATGTAATAAGTTTGAAAACTAACCTTTTTATCTCATAAGAATGAGCTTTGGAGAAAGCTATCAACTTATATGAAAACCTAGCTTGATATCCAAAGAATTCTTTTAGTCTACTAACCCTAGCAAGACTTCTAACACATGGGTATCTTGATTCTTGCCTCTAGATATTTAATCTCCTTGGATTTTGGCTTAGATTGTTTATGGAGTTGGAGAGAGGGTTTTTTAGAAAGCTTTGGATCTGATTTGAAAAATAAAATGTCAAATGAAGTGGAATGAAATATATAAGCGGAACTTAATATCCCGATGTAATTCTACGCCCTTTTGACGTAGACCGTCATAACGCCACCGTCAAAATGGAAACATCCCTTTCTGTCAAATATGGTTAATCGTAACCATTATACGGACGGGTAGAGTGCAAGTTTGACAGCAGCGTGAATTTTTCGGGGCGTCAAAATTATCGCGAGGAAACTTTCGTCAAATGGTCCGTCAAAAATTTTCTGCAATCCTCGTGGAACCTTCTTGAAACACCCATAAATTCTTACTCCGATGTCACATTGATGAACGGTTTGTTGCGTTGGAAACTAGACTCGATGAATTTCAATTTGGATAAACTAAACACACCAAAACTCCTCATATTCTAGGAGATAAGCCTTCCCAAATCTGGACCAAAATCCTGTTCGAAAATTTTGCCAAGTTTTACCAAAGTTCCCACAAACTCCATTCCTTTATTTGCTTGTTATTAAATCCTTCCATGGCTCATTTCATGGGATTAAACCCCCATAATCATAATATGAGAACATATAATCTTATATGTCCTAGGGCCCTGGCGTATCACATTAGGACAAGCCTGAAAACCTAACTTTTTAATCTCTATGCTACGAAACCACGAGGTGTAACATTCCCCCCCTCTTGGGAACATTTGTACCAATCGATTGATAGAATCCGGGGATTCTATAAAATTTAATCTAGAGTTTCCCCTATAACATGGCACTACCATCCTATCCAAACAACCAAAATATATATCACCCTCAAAGGACTCAAACAACAATATCAAAAATAACCATGGCCAGCACCGATATCAAGAAAACATTGAACAAAGCATCGCATTCCCGTGGGGCAATGGCGTCTCCTAGTCTCCTCCTGGGTGGAAACCCTTGAACTTCATGACTTCTTCCGCTTCCCATGTCTCTCTCTCGTTATTATTTCTCCTTAACTTTGAACCACATCTAAACTTCGAGTCTCCGTACTTAAATAACTAGAATAGCAATGGGAAATATTCTCGTAGGATAATTGCTATAACTTAAACATCATCTAGGGTACCACCGCAATTCCGAAGATCTCCAATGCAACTTCATTGAAACACTAGAAATAACCTTTTCCTTCAGTAGCTCTATTTGCCACTTGGCCTATCTTGCATACAATCTCATAAGGTCCAATGTGCCGGGGACTAAGCTTGCCCTTTTTTCCAAATCTCATGACGCCTTCATTGGAAGACACCTTCAAGAATACAATTTTTCACTTGGAACTCTAAGTCTCTATATAGATTAGACCAAGAAGGTTCCAGCGTGGCGGTTTAATCGGTCCTATATAAGCCCCGTCTGACTTTCTCTTACGGCCTTCTTGGACCAAGTCAATCGGCCCTATCAATTTGGTCTCTCCTACTTCGAACCACCGGATTAGAGATCTACACTTTCGACTATATAAAGCCTCGTCGGGACATGGTTTCTTGATGCTAGCATGATAACTATTGTTGTACAGCAAATTCAATAAGTGGTAAGTGATCATCCCACATATTCCAAAATCTAATACATACTTTGCCCGTAGCATATCCTCAAGAGTCTCGAATGGTACGTACGGATCTCCATCCATACTAGGGGGAAATGCCGTGCTAAGGCTCATCTCTAGGCCCCCAAAAAAAAAGATTTTCAAAAAAAAATTGCTGTAAAGTGAGTCCTTTTATGTATATAATAGATTTTCAAACTCATCGTGAAGTCGTACATTATTAGATGCTTTAACATATCCTTTGCATAATCTTATGCCTTACTATAGTTGTGCTAGGCAAGAAATAGCCGACTTCGTGAGTCTATTCACAATCACCCATATAGAATCATACTTACGTGAACGGGGAAAGCCGTAATGAACTTCCATTTTAATTCTTCCCATTTCCAAGTTGCCACTACTCCATAGCTTGCCAACAATCCACCCGACTATTGGTGCTCAATTTTCACTTACATTTTCACGTCCTAGGACATTGAGCAACGAATTTCGACTATTATCTTTCTTCATCCCATTCCACCAATATATAGATTTAAGATCATGATATATTTTTGTAGCTCCGGGTGAAATTGGGATAACGAGAACAACGGGCTTCTCTCAATATTTGGTGGCGTAATTTCGGGATGTGAAGAGATGGAGACTTGTGACCTACGGAGAACTTTATTTTAAATCTCAAATAATGACTTTTATTGGCATGGAGTTGTATTAAGGAAATTAGCTAACGAGATCTTTGTATTGACTCTCTTTCACTTCCACTACTAGTGACGAGACCGCTGCATTTTGAATGATAGCTCCCATACTACCTTAGTCCACTACTCGAACTCCTAGGCTAGCTAACTACTGTAGCTCACGAGCTATCTCTCTTTTCTCTAGCTGGACATCGTATAAGATTCCCATGGATCGACGGCTAAGAGCATCAGCCATAACGTTTGCCTTCCCGGGATGATATAAGATGTTAACATCATAATCCTTCACCAATGGACACCGCCGTTCCATAAATTCAATTCTTTTGTTGGAAGATAACAAAAGGCTCATTATGCAAGATAAATATCAACGTGGATACCATACAAATAATGTCTCCACATCTTCAATGCATGAATTACTGCATCCAATTCAAGATCATGGGTCGAATAATTTTTCTCATGTTTCTGCAACTGTCTCGAAGCATACGCAATCACCTTACCATGTTGTATCAACACGTGCATATACCCAATGTTGTGTAGAAACACAATAGATTTAGCATAACCTTCCGATCCCTCTCGGAAGTGTGTGGAAATGGATGAGAAGTTAACCTATGTGTTTAGCTCTTGGAAACTACATTCACAAGCATCTTGTCCATTGAACTTAACTGATTTTATGTGGTCATTTTGGTTGAGTGGTCATGGATTCTATGATGATAACAAAATCTTAATGATTACTAAGGCTCGAAAACTACAAACCTCCGTAGGTGTTGCCTTGGCCAAGTCTTCACCACTTCAATCTTTGGGTATCTACCCGAATACCATGTGAAATAATATGCTCCAAAAACGTCACCGAGTTCAACCAAAATTCACATAGTAAATTGTTGGCAAAATAGTTCATCGAGTTTGAAGAACTCCAAGAACGGTACGCAAATGATCCTTGTTGAATTCGCCTCGGACCCAGAATATACAAGAATATCATCGATGAACACAATCACAAATAAATCTAAGAAGGGCCTGAACACATTGTTCATCAAATCCATAAATACCGCCGGTGCGTTAGTTAGCGCGAATGACATTGCCCGGAACTCAAAATGGTCGTATGTGGTTTAAGGTATGTAGAAAAGAACATCTTTCTCCCTAACTCGCACTTGATGATACCCGGATCTCAAATCTATCTTTGAAACCATTTGGCACCTTACAATTGGTCAAATAAATCATCAATCCTCGGGTGCTCCCCACGGGGAAGAACTAGGCCTAATAAAACCTTTTTCAAGCAAGTCCTTCAATTGTTCCTTGGACTCTTTAATCCTCAAGGAGCCATCGTATGAGGAGGAATGGATATGGGTTTTGTGTCCGGTAGCACGTCAATAGCAAAATCAATCTCCCGTTTGGGAGGGAGACCTGGAAGCTCTTCCGGGAATATATCCGAAAACTCATTCACCACCAGGATAAACTGAAGAGTTGGCGACTCAGCTTCTACATCTTGAACCCAAACTAGATGGTAAATACAACCTTTTGCTATCCTTTTCCTTGCCTTGAGATAGGAAATAAACCTACCTTTCGGGGTCTTTGGTAATTCCTTTCCATTCTAAAAGCTTTTTTTTCCTAGAAACTGGAAGCGAACCATTTTCATTCTACAATCAACATTGGCATAGCAAGAAGCCAACCAATCCATGCCCATCATAACATCAAAGTCCACTATTTTTAACTCATGTAAATCAACCATAGTACGATGGTCACAAATCACAACTACATAATTTTTATATACTCGACTAGCAATTACCGGTTCACCAACGGGTGTAGATACCTCAAAGGGTTTGATCGATTCCGGTTTGACCCCAAACTGACCCACAATATATGGAGTAACATACGACAACGTGGAGCCCGGATCTATCAAAGCATATATATCATGAGAAAATACGGATAATATACCTGTGACAACATCAGGAGAAGACTCAAGATCTTGGCGTCCGTTTTACCAAAGCATAAACACGGTCTTTGAGGACCACAAAAACTAGGATCTCTCCATCTATCTCTACCATGGCTGACCGGCACCTGTGAACCTTGATGTTATATCTCGCATTTCGCGCGTCGGAATATTTTTAAGTTGGTTGTGAAGAGTTATGGAAAAGGTTATCTCTCGACGTTGTTTTACGACGAATGGGTTATGATTTTGTTGGAAGGAAGCATTAAGGAAAAATTTGGGACTAAGAATGCATTATGGAAAAATTTAAAAATTTCATGAAATTAGAGTGAGGTGGGCCATGGCCACATGGAAGCTTGATATATATATATAAATGGAATTAGATGACATGTTGGTTACATTAGTCATCTTTCATGATTTAAAGAAAACTCTAGAATTTTAAAGAAAGATTTGGAGGGAAAAGAAAAGAAAAAGAATTGGAAAAAAATTTGGAGGAAAATAGGGGCACATGACCGGCCATGTGCCCCCTATATATATATATATGTGTGTGTGAAGACTTACAAGGCAATTCATCTTGCCATAATTAGAAAGTTCAAGAAAGAAGGAGAAAAAAAAAGAAGAAGAGGAGCCACGGCCAAGAGCTAGCCGAACTGCCCTCTTGATGGTGATCATGGAAAATTATTTTCTTCTAGTTTTCTACTAATTGAAAGGCTCTCGTCGACATGGAGTAGTTGTTGGAAGGAGAAAATCATTCGTTTGGCAACAAGCAAGGCCTAGCCGACAAGAGGAGGTGAAGGAAAGGTATGATTCAATCTTATTTTTCACATGTTATGAATGGTTTGTGAGTATTATGGAGTATGAAAACGAATGAAATTCATGAAAGTGGGGTGTTTGAAGTGTAGTCGTGTGTAGTGTGTTGAGGCCGTGTGTGTGTGGTTGTGTAAGAGTGAAGAATTAGTTGTATGTAGCTTGTTTGTGTGATGTTGTAATATGTTGAAATGGATGAAAATTCATGAAGTTGTGTGTATGTATGTGGTGGCCGAATGAGGGGCTGCCTTGGTATGGAAGGATGAATTAGATTTACTTAATATTTTGGTTGTTGCTTGTTGTGGATTTTATGTTGAAAAATAAAGGTTTAATGATCCAAGTCGAAGTTATAAGTTGTGTGGGCTGATTTGGAATTTAATATGATTTTAATATGCTTTCTTGAATTCATGAAAAGAATGTTGTAAGTGTATGGATTATTGGCATCGTTGATGAATTTGGAAGAAAGAAAGATATTGTCGTTGTTCCTATGAAAATTGGTGGTTTCGGGTTCTATGGCATGTTGTTTGGAATGTTCTTAAATTATGTTTGAATGACCTTGGATTGGTATTTGAACTTGAGAGCGTTGGTATTGAATTGATCATATGTAGTTTAGTGGAATATAAAGGAAATGTTGTCGAGTCGTGTAGAAAGGAATTATTGATGGTAGAATATGTTTTGAATCACTTATGGATATTGTTGGTATGATTGTTGGCATTGTTGTTAATGGTTTGGCCGGGTTGAATTCCTGGATTTTGTTGATTGAAATTGACCAGGTTGAACTTGGTGGGATGGAGTATTTTGAAATCTTGCCGAAATTTCGGTAGCCAAGTGTTATTTTAAGATTCAACCCTTAAAGGATTCTAATCAATGTTTGGTAAACATGACCAAAGTGTAGATTTTGGCGGATTTGCAACTTGGAATTGGAGTAGCAGAAGGAGCGGAAAGAGGTATGTAAGACTTCACTTTCCTTCTTTGGCATGTCTTAGATGTAATAGGCTTGAAAACGTGTCTCGGGGACTACTCTAATCCTAGAAATCCGAGATTGAAATTAGTTACTATTCATTCAGTAGAATTGAACTGGAAATTGTGTGAAATGTTGAAAAAGCTTTCTAAACACCTAGAACTTGCATGAACAACACCCAACTACCCTAAAACTCTTACGGGTAACGTCATGAAATGTAGTATACGTAAAGCGTGTATGCTGCCGCCTCATTTGATCCGTGGTGGGTCCACTATTCCCCGAATTCCCTCCTATTGTCCTATTAGGGTTAATTCCGTACTATAGTTAGTGGGAGTTCTTTATCACTCCGACTACTAAATAATGGTTGTTTTAATTAATCCTCGATTCCAAGGCATGATTTTCCTTTCTAAACGTTTACAAGTGTTTTCTAAAATGTTATTTTTCTTCAAAAACCAAGTATTACAATATTGAAGGTCTTAATGACTAAAACGACGACCATGGTTCTATGATGATATGATGATACTAATGATGTCGGATATGAGAAGAAGTCTAACATGATGAGAATTCTTGAGGATATGTTCTTACTACGAATATGACGATATGAAATGTTAAGCTATTTTTGAATAATGACTATTTTCAAAGGTTTTAAAGTAAACGAAATGATGCCTTATGATCGTCCTATGATTTCTCATGAAGTTACTCCCCGTTGATAGTCATCGCCTTATTATTAGTTCTTTCGAGGTGAGATAAAGTGCCCGTTTATTCCATAGTATAATCGGAGGTTACCGACCTTACGTCACTCCGATACAGTTATAGCTTTTCTTCGGGCTCTCTGCGTGCTATGACATGATACATGTATAAGTATACGTATATGTATATGTATATGGGGAAGATGGGAAAAATAGCGCTATAGGCGCGCAAACACGATCGGTTGGAAAATGATATGATATCGTCCCACACACGGGACACAGTGGTTAAATGGATCGGAGCCGACGCCTCGGCAATATGGTATGTTCTATTTTCTTTATATATGAAAATGAGATGTTTTCAAAGAAAGAATACGTACATGTATATACAAATGGATCGGGCTGCACGTTCCGCAGCAATGTATATGGATCGGGCTGCACGTTCCGCAGCATAGTATATGGATCGGGCTGCACGTTCCGCAGCATTAAGCATGCATGATTCCGCCTTAAGAGGCACTCATACTTACAGGTTACAGCTTCACACGATATGCTTTATATGTACAGATCTCTCTTCCCGTGATATGTCTCGTATCTCGTAATTTTTCTTTCTACGATATCTTTCTCCGCCTCTTACTATGTTGTTACTTCCTTTGTTCATGCCTTATATATATCGGTACAATACTGCATGCGACCCCTTCTTCTTCGGGGGCTGCGTTTCATGCTTTTTTGTACTCCTTTTTGAGATGGATAGCGGCCGGGATAGAAGATGTTCCGGTGAAGTTGGCAAACTCCCTTTGTTGAGTGTCGCCGAGTCGGCATACTATGCCGTGATGTTTCATTCGAAGTTAGAGACTTTGCGGACGAGTCGTGGGTTTTGGGAGAATTCTTTGTATCATGATATGAGTTGTGTAAATATATATTTTATTTGATTTAAAAGCAACGAAAGAGTCCTATTATGTATACGTAATCTTATTAAGTATGTTTGCTTTAAAGGTTTCAAAAAAAAAAAAAAAAAAAAAAAAAAAACTCAGTACGTAGTAAGAGCCAGCGGGTTCGCTCGGCTCCGGTTACGGGGTCGGGTGCCCATCACACCCTGATCAAGATTAGGGTGTGACACTTGACCCATAGGGCATATCGATGATGAAGACCCGACGGCCGATCCTGAAGGTTGGACTCTACCCCTACCACCAACCGAGGGGCAACCAACTATCATAGGATGGGACCAATGGTATCATGAGATTTATCAAGAATCATGAGCCTTAGAGATTTAGGAATGAAGTCATTTGGAATACGATGGAACTCATATGAAGGTATTTAGCAATGCGACCATGCCTTAATGAAAGAAGGGTTAGCCTTACATACCTCGTTGTCTTCTTACCTACTTAACGTTTCCCGTTCAAGCTTGAATAATTTACATTTATAAGGATTCATACCATGGTTAATCCTTAATGATACTCCTAAATTCAAACTAGAACAATTCATGACCTAATGAAAATTGGGCAGTATTTCCCCTATTTCGTCAACTTCCACCATATCACAAAACAACTCCCAACAACCACAATAACATCCATAATACACTCATAATATCATAATCAAGTGATCACACTTCATTAAGCCTTCAAAATTCATCCTTATGTTTAACTTATGCTAGTAACTTCATGCCCATTTTAGCACATTTTCATATAATGCTTCCTCATCACCATTATTACCTTCCATAGCAATATTATATCCATATCATACTAAGAATCATAACTCAAGTTAGCTTACTACTCAAAAACATCATAAAAACTACATTTAGAACTCATTCTCACTTTCTACTTTCGCCTTTTGTTCAACAACTAACCATTCTTGACAACATGTAATAATTATGAAAACTAACCTTTTTATCTCATAAGAATGAGCTTTGGAGCAAGATCAACTTATATAGAAAATGTATATCCAAAGAATTCTTTACTAACCAGAAGACTTCTAACACATGGGTATCTTATTCTTGCCTCTAGATATTTAATCTCCCTTGGATTTTGGCTTAGATTAGTTTATGGAGTTGAATGTTTCAAGCTTTTGGATCGATTTGGTAAAATAAAATGTCCTGAAATATATAAAAAAGCGGAACAATTCTAATACCCAAAGAGATGTTACGTCCGTATTTGAGCGACGGGACGATTCAAAATTAACTACGATAAGTTAAGGTAAGACCATTTCGGGATACGAAGTGTTAGACGTTTGACCTTCGATTTTGTCATAGGACCTAAGTGTGTATGATGTTATTGGTATGGAAACATCAAAGAAACTTCGGGACCAAAGATGGAATTGTGTGGAAGTTGCCAATTATTGAAAGAAAGTGAGGAAACAAAAGGGCCATGTGGCCGGCCACCTTAGAGTGGGCCATGGCCACATGGTTGGCTATTAGTTGTAATATAAGGAAGCTTAGAGGGACCATTTCTTCATCTTTTCAAGACTTAAGAAAATCAAGAAGATTGGAGAGAAACAACCAACACCATTCGGCCATAGTTCCAAAAAAATCAAGACCAAGATTAAGCCATCCCAAAATTATTTCTTTGATGCAAACCTACTAATTTGAGGGTGCTTAGTAACGTGGAGTTGTTGTTTCAAGCGTTGGATTGTTCGTTTTCATCCTTGGCCAACTTTGGACAAATTGAAGGGTTGTGAAGAAAGGTAAGTTCTAATCTTGTTTTATGAGTTATGGAAGGTTTATGTGTGTTGTTGTATGTTGATATGGATGAAATTCATGAGATATGGCAAGTTGAAGTTTGGCCGTGCATATAGGGTTTAGCCGTGTGTGTGTATGTTGTGTTGGAAGCAATGAATTAATTCTAGTTTGCATGTTTTGATTGTTGTAATGTGAAGAAAAGAATGAAATTATCCTTATGTGTGTAGGGTTGGTGTTGGCCGAATATGGCCTTCATGTGTGCCAAGAAATGAATCAAATTTCTTAAAGTTTTGGTTGTTGTTGTTATGTGGATTTTATGTTGGAAATAAGAGTTTAATGGTTCAAATTGGTATGGTAAATGTTATGGGCTGATTTGGAAGGTTGTGTGCATTTAGCATAACTTTTATGTTTATGAAAATGACATGGGTAGAGTATGGATTGTTGAAGTAAATCATGGTTTGAAAATAAGGAATGTGTTATGGATGTGTTCTCGGGTTAAGGGACAATTTCGGGTGACTTGGAGTCTTTGTTGGATTGTTGGATTGAATATTGTATGAATTATTTAAAGAGTTCTTGAATATTGTTTGAATTGATTATGGATATTATTGGAATGATTGTTGGTTTGTTGTGTTGTTGAATTTGGCCGAGTTGAATTCTCGGGGTTGGTCTATTTATAGAGGAAGTGCTGCCCAATTTTTCGTAGGATTATGTGTTAGTTGGGAATGAACTTCTAAATGCTTATGGTTGACGTTGGTATTTATTGATGACATGTAGATCTTGGGGAGTTCGAGTTGTAGGTTTGATTTGGGCTAGCGTCGTGTGCGAGCGAGGTATGTAAAGCTTAACTCTTCTTTCTTTTGGCATGTCTTAGCTCAATATAGGCTACGATACTAGCCTCGAGGAAATTCCATTCTCATAATCCGAGCATGTCTATGATTCGCGTTTGTCTTTTGGTACTCGTATGTTGATGTGAGAAAATATTGGTTTTGATGTTGTTGGAAAAATTGATTTTAAAGTTGCATAAAAAACTTGGTTTTCAAAAGAGTTTTATTCTTAAACGATGTTGAAACTACGAACGCTCATAACTTTCGACTAAGGGCTCGGATTGCCTCGATATCGTCGTGGGAGGTTGTATGACGTGTGATGAGTATGTTTTCCATAGGCGGGCCCGGCTCGGGTTGACACTCGTCCGTGGGTCCCGCGACCTTCCTTTGTACCTTTCTGATGACGTTTGAGAGAGTTTGGTATGACGATTTTCCCGACTCCCAAGTACGGTCATTTTACTTACTTTTTGAGCCTATGATAATGATTTTATGCATATGGTTACTCACGACTCGCTCGTGCGGTTTGTTGGTACATCGTTCGCCGGTTCCGGCCGGTTTCTTGTCGTGCGCACTATGATATATTCCGGTGTTATCGTGTTACGGTTCCCGAGACCTCGCCATAGGGCCGGGTTCCGTTTATGGAGTTATCTTGTGATATGGCTTATGATGGGTTGTGATGATGTGTTGCGTTGGGGTTGTACGGAGATTTGAAACCTTCGGTGTTATCTTGTGTTATGGCGCCATCGACGCGGGCGACCATATTTTACGTGCCCTTTTGCATGCTTTCTATTTTGAAAATAAACATTTGGCATTTGGAAATGTACTTACTTTGGTACTTCGTTTCGAGTGTGACTCGATTTATTTTCGTATTTTTCGCTTTGCATACTCGGTACATATTTCGCATCGACCCCTTTCTTCGGGGTGCGTTTCATGCCCGCGGTACGACGACCGGTTTGGCGACCCGCCGTTTAGGAGACCTATCTGCCGTGTTGGAGTGCTCCTTTTATCTCGGAGCCTATATCTTGGTACATACTCGTTCGTGTGTGTGTATGTGTGTGTGTGTGTGTTCGGGGGTACGGCGGGGCCCGTCCCGTCATATGATTCTCGTTGGTTTGTTTAGAGGTCCGTAGACGTATATGTGGGTTGTGTGCCTACCCGTGCGTGTGTGTTTGTATATTATATGTTTGGGCGATCCTATTGCGCCATCGGATATGTACCTTTTCGGCTTTCGTATATGTATATATATGTGTATGAGTTGAGTTGTGTTTGAGTAGCGTTTGCGTTTGATACTTGTATTTGCATAAGCCACCGTGTGTGATTCTAGTTTGATGAATGCGTTTGGTGCCCAACTCGGGCACTAGTCACGGCCTACGGGGTTGGGTCGTGACAAAAGTGGTATCAGAGCGGCGTTTGTCCTCGGAATGTCTACAGGCCGTGTCTCGTAGAGTCTTGTTTATCGGTGTGTTGTGCACCACATCTATAAACAGGAGGCTACAGGACATCTAGGGTGTTACTTTTCCTTGAATCTTAGATCGTGCGATAGAGCTGTGCTATTAAGATGACTCTTTTTTTGACTAATTGTTGTATCTTTCAGTGATGCCTCCGAAGAAGGCACCGGCCGCCCAGAAGGGCAGGGCGAAGGCAGATGAGGACAGTCGGGCGCCGAGGGTTACACGGGCTCGTGCGCAGACTAGGCCCGGTATTGTTTTACATTCGAGGGTTCGACCACTCCACCACCCGGGAGGCCGGAGTAGGTCCCTCGGCGGCCTCCGCCGCCCGCTCCCCGGCCCCGGCACGGAGGATAGGACGCCGAGGGAGGCCGTACGCTTATTGACGACAATAGTGGCGGGACAAGCTCGCGGACGCGGCGAGCAGGGGCAATGATGATGACGACGGGCGTGATAGCACCGAGGGTTCGCGACTGACGTGTGGCCCCCCCGAGTTTTCCGGGTCCCAAGCCCGACGAGGACCCCCATGACTTCATTCGGGGGATGAGACGCTCGTTGGGACTGGTCAGGGCTTCAGAGACCGAGTCCGTTGAGTTAGCCTCGCACAGGTTGCGAGACATTGCACTTAATTGGTATGAGTCCTGGGAGCTATCCAGGGGTGAGGGTGCTTCCCGCCCACGTGGGACGAGTTTACGGCCGCCTTTCTCCGTCCTTTCTCGCCCCCGAGTTGCGGAGGGCGAGGGTCGATAGATTTACTCGGTATACGACAGAGAGGTCGGAGCGTTCGCGAGTATAATTTAGAATTTGATTCACTGGCCCGGTATGCACCTGCTATAGTGGCGGATATGGCCGACCGAATGCATCGATATGTGATAGGGTTGGACATATTTGATTGACATTTGCGCATGACAATGGCGCGGGTTTGACCGACATGGACATCGCCCGGTTGCATGTGCGCACGCCTGGGGATGGAAGACCGGCATCGAGCGATGGGGGTCCAAAGAGAGATCGTGATAGGAGGCCGCCCAAGAGGGCCGGATCGGCCGGGGTATTCGGGAGATTCCGCGGCGGGCGCCCCCGGCATCGGTCCGGTGGATATTTTCCGCCGCCGAGGCCGGGACACACACCGTTAACGACACGATTTGATGACATAGGACCGTCTAGGGCGGATCGTAGTTCTAGGCCTTAGGTCCTCGTGCAAGTGGAGGTTCCGACCGATGAGACCACCCGGACCTCCGTGCCCCCACCGCGGGAGGTCTCACCGGGGAGAGTGTGTCCGTGCCGGTGGTGCTTGTTTTAATCGTGGCCGTCGGGGGCCATCGATGAGGGATTGCCGGTCGGGGTTGGTTTGGGCGGTGCGGCGCGTTCCTCACCGGTCAATTGCCGGTTCATCTTTTCGGCGCCTACGCGCCCTATGGGTCGTGTGTGCCGGCACCGGTGGCCGTGACGAGGTCGCGGTGGAGCCCCCGGTGCTAGCGGTCCTTCGAACCGCATATACGCTTTGGCGGGCAGGCGGGATCCGCAGGCGGCACCGAATGCAGATGCAGGTATATAAGCCCTTTTTATAATATTCTTATGTATGTGTGTTTGTTGTATGAATGTTGTTTGATAGCGGCGAGTAGGGATCCGAAAGCCGATAATTAGGTGTTTATAAATAACGACGCTCAAGGTATGTTTGTTGCCATAGAGAATTTGGGTATCTGGAACGGAAAGTAGGCATGTCCGTAGGTGAGAAGTTAGTGTCGAGGTTTGGAGAGGGCTAAAATAGTAAGTGTGTTATGAGAGCGTTTGGGAATCACAGGTTAGAACTTCAATTTACTCCAGATTACGTGATGAAAGTCATGTGATAAAGCGGACGCGATTATACTGGGAGTAAAGCATCGTATTTCATCGGAGTTCCGAAGTTAAGCGTGCTGGGGTGAGAGCAAATTCAGGATGGGTGACCCCCTGGGAAGTTTTTGGAAATCCTGCAAGTTCAGATGTAAGAGGCAAATGAGAAGCTAGGATTGCAGCATGATGTGTGAATGGAAAATTGAAAGACGAAATCTAAGCCGAGGAGCAATAGAAGAGTCCGAATTCGAGATACAGAATATGATTGGCAGGTACGACTGTGTGTTATGGTAATAACGGGAACTTTCCCCGAGATCCTTAGACAACCTCATAAGATTAGTTGAACATTCGAGGACGAATGTTCTAAAGGGGAGAGAGGATGTTACATCCCGTATTTTGAGCGACGGGACGATTCGGGTTAACTATGATAAGTTAAGGTAAGACCATTCCGGGATACGAAGTCGAGACGTTTGACCTTCGATTTTGTCATAGGACCTAAGTGTGTATGATGTTATTGGTATGGAAACATCAAAGAAACTTCGGGACCAAAGATGGAATTTGTGGAAGTTGCCAATTATTGAAAGAAAGTGAGGAAACAAAAGGGGCCATGTGGCCGGCCACCTTAGGAGTGGGCCATGGCCACATGGTTGGCTATTAGTTGTAATATAAGGAAGCTTAGAGGGACCATTTCTTCATCTTTTCAAGACTTAAGAAAATCAAGAAGATTGGAGAGAAACAAGCAACACCATTCGGCCATAGTTCCAAAAAATCAAGACCAAGATTAAGCCATCCCAAAATTATTTCTTTGATGCAAACCTACTAATTTGAGGGTGCTTAGTAACGTGGAGTTGTTGTTTCAAGCGTTGGATTGTTCGTTTTCATCCTTGGCCAACTTTGGACAAATTGAAGGGTTGTGAAGAAAGGTAAGTTCTAATCTTGTTTTATGAGTTATGGAAGGTTTATGTGTGTTGTTGTATGTTGATATGGATGAAATTCATGAGATATGGCAAGTTGAAGTTTGGCCGTGCATATAGGGTTTAGCCGTGTGTGTGTATGTTGTGTTGGAAGCAATGAATTAATTCTAGTTTGCATGTTTTGATTGTTGTAATGTGAAGAAAAGAATGAAATTATCCTTATGTGTGTAGGGTTGGTGTTGGCCGAATATGGCCTTCATGTGTGCCAAGAAATGAATCAAATTTCTTAAAGTTTTGGTTGTTGTTGTTATGTGGATTTTATGTTGGAAATAAGAGTTTAATGGTTCAAATTGGTATGGTAAATATTATGGGCTGATTTGGAAGGTTGTGTGCATTTAGCATAACTTTTATGTTTATGGAAATGACATGGGTAGAGTATGGATTGTTGAAGTAAATTATGGTTTGAAAATAATAATGTGTTATGGATGTGTTCTCGGGTTAAGGGACAATTTCGGGTGACTTGGAGTCTTTGTTGGATTGTTGGGAATATTGTATGAATTATTTAAAGAGTTCTTGAATATTGTTTGAATTGATTATGGATATTATTGGAATGATTGTTGGTTTGTTGTGTTGTTGAATTTGGCCGAGTTGAATTCTCGGGGTTGGTCTATTTATAGAGGAAGTCTTTGCCCAATTTTTCGTAGGATTATGTGTTAGTTGGGAATGAACTTCTAAATGCTTATGGTTGACGTTGGTATTTATTGATGACATGTAGATCTTGGGGAGTTCGAGTTGTAGGTTTGATTTGGGCTAGCGTCGTGTGCGAGCGAGGTATGTAAAGCTTAACTCTTCTTTCTTTGGCATGTCTTAGTTGTGTATAGGCTACGATACTAGCCTCGAGGAAATTCCATTCTCATAATCCGAGCATGTCTATGATTCGCGTTTGTCTTTTGGTACTCGTATGTTGATGTGAGAAAATATTGGTTTTGATGTTGTTGGAAAAATTGATTTTAAAGTTGCATAAAAAACTTGGTTTTCAAAAGAGTTTTATTTTTAAACAATGTTGAAACTACGAACGCTCATAACTTTCGACTAAGGGCTCGGATTGCCTCGATATCGTCGTGGGAGGTTGTATGACGTGTGATGAGTATGTTTTCCATAGGCGGGCCCGGCTCGGGTTGACACTCGTCCGTGGGTCCCGCGACCTTCCTTTGTACCTTTCTGATGACGTTTGAGAGAGTTTGGTATGACGATTTTCCCGACTCCCAAGTACGGTCATTTTACTTACTTTTTGAGCCTATGATAATGATTTTATGCATATGGTTACTCACGACTCTGCTCGTGCGGTTTGTTGGTACATCGTTCGCCGGTTCCCGGGCCGGTTTTGCTGTCGTGCGCACTATGATATATTCTGGTGTTATGCTGTGTTACGGTTCCCGAGACCTCGCCATAGGGCCGGGTTCCGTTTATGGAGTTATGCTGTGATATGGCTTATGATGGGTTGTGATGATGTGTTGCGTTCGGGGTTGTACGGAGATTTGAAACCTTCTGGTGTTATGCTGTGTTATGGCGCCATCGACAGGCGGGCGACCATATTTTCTGTGCCCTTTTTGCATGCTTTCTATTTTAAAAATAAACATTTGGCATCTTGGAAATGTACTTACTTTCGGTACTTCTGTTTCGAGTGTGACTCAGCTATTTACTGTATTTTCTGCTTTGCATACTCAGTACATATTTCGTATTGACTCCCTTTCTTCGGGGGCTGCGTTTCATGCCCGCAGGTACAGACGACCAGTTTGGCGACCCGCCGTTTAGAGACCCATCCGCCGTGTTGGAGTGCTCCTTTCTCTCGGAGCCTACATCTTGGTACATACTCGTTCGTTGCATGTGTGTGTGTACGTGTGTGTGTGTTCGGGGCACGGCGGGGGCCCTGTCCCGTCATATGATTCTGTTAGTCTGTATAGAGGTCTGTAGACATATATGTGGGTTGTGTGCCTACCCGGTGCAGGTGTGTTCGTATGTTATATGTTTGGGCGATCCTATTCGCCGTGGCAGCCTTGTCGGCTTGCATTTGTACATATTTTGGGCCGTTGTGCCATTGATAGCCTCACGGCTTCTATGTATGTGTATGGTTGTGTTTGAGCGAACGTTGCGTTTGATACTCATATTTGCATTAGCCAGCTGTGTGTGATTCTAGTTTGATGAATGCGTTTGGGTGCCCAATTCGGGCACTAGTCACGGCCTACGGGGTTGGGTCGTGACAGTAGAACTGCCCAGTCAAATATGGTTCACTGTAACCATTTTACGCTGGGCTGGTGCAATTTGACAGGCCGCAGGAATTTTAGAGGGGCGTCAAAATTTCTGCGGGCCGTCAAATGGTCCGTCAAAATTTTCTGCTCAGACAGTCTATCTTGAAACACCCATTACTTTTTACTCCGATGTCACATTGACGAACGGTTTGTTGCGTTGAAAAACTTTAATTTGAATAAAAGAAGCACACCAGAGCTTCTCATATTCTAGGAGATATGCCTCCCCCAATCTGGACCAAAATCCTGTCCAAAAATTTTGCCAAGTTTTACCAAAGTTCCCACAAACTCCATTCCTTTATTTGCTTGTTCTTAAATCCTTCCATGGCTTATTTCATGGGCTTAAACCCCCATAATCATAATATGGGAACATATAATCTTATATATCCTAGAAGGTAACTCTAGTTTCCACGATTAGGACAACTAACACCTAACGAATCTCAACGGACGAAACCACGAGGTTTAACGGATACCTATGATGATTTAGTCATGCTATTATACGCATGTCAGATTAGGTTTATGTTCATGTTCAATTTAAGTTTCAGTTCAGTATTACCTTATGACACGTGTTATTGCTTTAGGCTGCTCATTTCCCCGAACACCCCATTTACTAATCTTTCATTCAGTTGCTTTACATACCAGTACTATTCCACAAAACCCATGTCCCATTTTTTGGGGGCCAGCCTTTCATGATACAAGTACAGATATGCAGGCAACAAGACTTCTTGCTAGTATTCACTTCGTATCAGCTGTTGGAGAGCCCCACTTCATTCGGGGTGTTAAATTGTATTTCATGTCATGTTACATAGTTGAGGTATGCTGGGGTGTTTTCCCGGTAAACAGTTAGTATTCATGTTCATATTAGAGGCTTTATAGACTAGGATGTCATGATAGATGTTAAGTGATTATTTAGCCATGGTGGCTACACACATTTATGTTTGAAACTACCTTTAGTATTTTCATTATGAGACTTATCAGATTTTCTGCATTTAAACTATTCATGACTTTTACCTTCAGTATCTAAAACATGTTTATGATTTATATTCCACACATGTGTATGTTTCACGTTATGTCAAGTTATGCATGTGGTTCGCTCGGTCAAGTTCAGGCACCGGGTGGTGGTCCACCTAGGCCCAGGTTTGGGGCGTGACAACCTTGGTATCAGAGCACTAGGTTCTAGTGTCCTAGAGAGTCTATCAAGTCATGTCTAATGGAGTCTTCTTTAGGTGTGTGCGTGCTCCACACATGTAAATGGTTGACTACTAAGATATTTAGGATTGTGCCACTTCTTTCATACTCTAGATCGTGCAGTTAGAGATATAACTTCAGGAAATGATTCAAACTCCTGCATATTATGTTTCTTTTAGAAAATTTCTGCAAAGAGAAATTCTACTTCAAGAAAAAAGGCTACTACTGCTGCCGAACAGGTGGGCTCTCAGGGTCAGAGTGATTGCACCAGGGCTAAGGGACTTGCATTGATATCAGTACCCCAGACATCACCCTCACCTTCTACGGAAGGGTTGCGAAGGTTAGTTCTACAGTCACTTAGAGTCTTCACTTCCAGCATCAGAGAGTTCCTTCATATGAACCCTCTAGTGTTCAGAGGGTCCAGCAAGACTGAGGATCCACAAAACTTTATTGACGAGGTTCAAAGGACTCTTCGTGTCATGCATGCTACTGAGACAGAGGCAGTAGAGTTTACTGCCTACCAGTTGAAGGATGTCGTTGTTATCTTGTATGAATCATAGAAAGCATCCCGAGGTGAGGATTCTATGAATATTTAATGGTGTTTATTGTTCACTTCCTGCCGATAGAGATTAGGAAAGGTAAGGCCCTAGAGTGCAAGATGCTCAAACGGAATGACTTGAGTGTGAATGATTACCACCTTAATTTCATCTCACTAGCCAAGTATTCTCTGGACATGGTTGCCAGTATAAGGGCCAAAGTCAGGCATTTTAAGTTGGGTCTTGAACCTAACTTGTTTGGTGAAGCAAATATTGTTGCTCTAAATAACAATATGACCATCACTAAGATGGTAACTTTTACTCAATTTTTAGATGATGGAAAAAAAAAAGATGTTGCAGGTAGAGCTAAACAAAAGAGCTAAGTCTAAAGGTAACTTAAGTCACAGAGGATCTTAAAGTAGTGGAGTCAGGCAATTGTTTAACAAAAGGTCATCAAGACATACTCCATCTGCGGCCAATGCACCAATCCTGAGGTCCAAGTACTATCAAAAAGGTCAGTTTAGCCAGCGATAGAGTTTCAGGGAGCTAGCCTCTCTGTCACAGGCCAATGTAGGCCAAAAGACTTAATAACCTAATATGCAGTAACTGTGGTAAGAGGCAGAGTGTTGCATGGGTATGGATATAGCTTATGGGTGTGGTTAGCGGGGTCACTATCAAAGGGACTATCCATCAGCGAGGCAGGGTACCGGAGGTAATGTGGCTCAATCCATGAATTCAGCAGCTCCATATAGTTCTTAAGCCGAAGAAGGGCGTGATGCAACAAAATTTGAAAATATAGGTGGGGGTCAGAACCGCTTGTACGTGCTATCTAGTAGACAGGATTCAGAGGCATGTCCAGATGTCGTCACAATTATATTGACAGTTTTCACCTTTGATGTATATGCTCTTATGGATCCCGGATCCACTTTATTATATGTAACCCCATTTGTTGCTAAGAAATTAGGGATAGAGCTAGAAAGTTTTCATGAACCCTTTTATGTATGTACTCCAGTTGGGGAGTCAATTATGGCGTACGCATGTAAAAGGGTTGTCAGTTATAGTCTACCATCGCAATACCGTAGCCGACTTAGTTGAGCTGAAGATGGTAGATTTTGATGTAAATATGGGCATGGATTGGTTGTCGTCATGTTATGCTATAGTAGGTTGTAGAACTAAAACTGTATGTTTTCGGTTTCCCAACCAACCAGTCTTAGAATGGCGGGGTAACGCAGTAGTACCTATGGGGAGGTTTATTTATTATCTTAAGGCCAGAAAGATGATTTCTAAGGATTGTATCTACCACCTAGTTCGAGTTAGGGATGCAGATACTAAGACCTCGACTTTCCAGCCTGTACCAGTTGTTAATGAATTCTCAGAAGTTTTCCGCGAAGATCTTTTCAGAGTTCTTCCCAATAGGGAGATTGACATACTTTTTGGCACCTAGCCGATATCTATACTACCATATACAATGGCTCCAGCAAAGTTGAAAGATTTAAAGGCCCAGTTGAAAGATCTTCCTAACAAAGGATACATTGGGCCAAGTGTCCTACCATGGGGCACACCGGTCTTGCTTGTCCAAAAGAAGGACTGAACTTTAAGGATCTGTAAGACTCCACTTCATTCAGAGTGCAGCCGAGTCTAGAAGTCAGGGTGTCAGAGTTTTGCTATAGACTTATAGGTAGGTCGGGGCCCTGTCCCGACTATGTTTTGATGTCAGATACTCTTAGAGGCTTTGTAGACATAGGTTCAGTATGTAGAGTATGTCAGTGGCCTGGTCGGCCTTCGTTTATATTTCCTTTTGGGTTGTTCGGTGTTGATACTCATAGTGGCCTCCTCAGCCCGACATATAGATATGTTTTTAGTATGACGGCTCGCCAATACGATGCTTGCCTACTTACAGTGCATATACATCACGAGTTGTGTCCATGTTGGCCTATGATAGTTTATAGAAAGAATGAGTTCGGCCAAGTCGGCTTATGTATTTCTGTATTACATCTAATAAGCATGAGTTACAGAGTGGTTTGCTCAGTCTAGTACAGCTCGGGGTGCCAGCCACGCCTCAGATAGGTTGGGGTGTGATAAATTGGTATCAGAGTAGGTTTGTCCTAGAGAGTCTACAAAGCCGTGTGTAGTAGAATCTTGTTTATGGATGTGTTGTGCACCACATTTATAATCAGGAAGCTACAGGGCATTTAGGAGTCTGTTGCCCTTCTTTCAAATCCAAATCATGTCATAGAGCTGAGTTATAAGAGTTGAGTCAGGACTTATGTTTTTTATTAACACAGAGATGATTGGAATGAGAAAGACTACAGCTAGCCAGAGGGCTAATACAGCAGTAGGTAAGAGCATTGGTAGAAAGAGTTCTAAATAACGCCCCCCAGTTTGAGGTCCTATCAGATTATGCATACCGGATGTGCAAGTTAACCTTGGTAATGATAAACTGAAGTAACAGTTATGATACAGTATGAACTATATAGATGTAATAATTCCATAAGCATAGATAACCTGGGCTATGAAGTAGAATATAGCAATAGTTGTAAGTTCAACAAAGTACCGAGTGAAAAGTCCTAGTACGTCAATGAATGCCCGAAGAGGTAGCTTATAAGGCCTAGTGATCAGTTATAAGAGTTAGAAGGAAAAAGAAAAGAGTCGACAGAAGGCAGTGTTAGTTATAAGTTCGGGAGAGTCCCAACGATCAGTTCTAATCTAAAGGGGGAATGCCTTGAGGCACGGACTATACTAAGTGTTCGTATGAGCCGATAAGATATAAGGATAGTAAACGCATTAGTTCAACATTGGAGGAAGAATGTTCCAAAAGGGGAGAATGATGTTACATCCCGCATTTTTATACGTCAAGTATGTCGTAAGTCAACTGATGTAAGCTCGGAAATGAGAACATCCTTACAATTATATAAAGTAAGTTAATCATGTTAACTCAGAGGTTACAATGGTTTAAGACCATGATCATCAAGTACCAAGAAGTTTGAAAGGTTTAGAAGTTAACGAATGGAAGAAAATAACTCTCGTCAAAAGTTGGCAAGGATGGGAATGTTATAACCCATACTTTTGGGGTATGACTAGGGTACTTAACATGCTAATAAGGTAATTTTATGAGGTATTTTAGTCGTCTAATAGTCTTCCTTTGAGTTTTTAAGTGAACTGAGTTATAAAACAGAAGTCGACAAAAGTCGTCGCAAGTTACGTTCATATGTTTGTTGAAATTTGGGTCAGACGTAACTGAGTTTTTCTCCCAATATACTTAGAGTTATGAGACAAATTGAAGGTCTACGATTCTATTTTCCAACGCATTAAATCATTCGTCGATACGACGTTGGAGTAGAGAGATATTCGCGTTTTCGTGAGACTGCGCAAGTAGCTCCCTTTGGCACCCACTAAGGCGGTGCTATTTTCTTTTAAGTGTTTAAATCGGTGGCTGAGGTTGTAGACCTCATTTTTTCATCATTTCCAGACCCTAAACACCCCGAAGCTCTCTCCTAAGAGTTCTCCCCCATCCCTAGACCAAAATCAAAGACAAAAACGTGAATCCAACGCTAGAAATACCGTGATGCTTGCTAGATTGTAGTTCTTCATCTTGTGGCTGTTTTGGAGGATTCTTCCAAGTTAATTAACTTCAGATTTGGAGCGACTCTTTTTGTTTAAGGTATGATTATAGCTCTCACATTGTTCTTGAGCAAAACCAAAGTGAAACAACATAAAACAAGTGTCGGAAATCTTGCGGAACTAATTGAGCCAAGTCTTTCCTTGTTGTTGATGATCTAAAGGCTTCTTTGCTATGAAATAAGCTCAACTTTAAGGCTGGTCTTGTGTTATAAGGTAATTTAATGCTTCTCCTTCCCTTGTCTAAGCTTCCACGAGTTGTACCTCCATTGTAAAGGCTAAAATTTGTAAGTTTTGAAAGGGTTAGCATGCTGTTGTTGTTGCATCTTTGCTGGGGTGTTGTGTTTAAGTTGAGTTTATGGATGGTTTGTACTAGAAGGGGCTTAATTATTTACTGTTGGATGTGTTTCTCAAATTGAAAGAAAAGGCAAGTCGAAATGTGTTACAGTAATCTGAAAAATCAGTTTTAATGTTACTGAACTTTATGGACTGTTCTCTTGTTATTTTGTGAGATACAAGGTTGGAAGATTGGATGAGTATACTTTTCATCATGTTAGAGATATTGTTGAGTTAAAGTAAGAAATTCATATGGGGTGACAAGGATTGTATGGGTTCTAATCCGAGCTTGAGGCTCGTCGTGATATGTTGATGACTTGTTAATGATATATTATACCTTATTGTTGATGTTGTTCTTGTTGTGTTGCTCTCGTTGTTGTTGATGATGTGTGGAGTTGGAAGAAGTCAAAGTTATAGGAGAGATGGTGCCCAAATTTATATAGACAAGTTACTAACTTAGATATTCAAAATAAGTTCCTTCTTGGCACTAATCACGGACCATGTTATATTAATGTAGATTGAGTTATATTGTGGGCTGCTTTGAAAGTATTGAGAAGACAAGGAGATCGAGGTATGTTAAAGATAATCCTTCCTCCTTTTGGCATGATCCAACTAATGAAACGTGTAATGTTATTCCATAAATTGTTCTACTCTTAGTAGCTAAGGATGTCCATGTTATCCATTCCTATGAAATGTAATTCAAGCATGTCTAAACATGATTCCTAAGTCCCTTTGAGGCATATGATCATGTTTTAACGTACATAATGACATTCGGAGGATTAACGACCTTACGTCACTCCGAAAGATTCAAAATGTTATTCCATGTCAGCATGCATGTATGTATGGTATTACTACTTACCACCGAGCTATAATCGATTGGGCCGGCACCTATCGTGCATATATGTATGTATCTTTATTTACCACCGAGGTACGGCTGGTACGCATTTACCATCGAGCTACGATCGGTTGGGCAGTTACTCATTTACCACCGAGCTACGGCCGGTTGCGCAGTTACCACTGATCAGTTGGGCAGTTGGAGGTTATGACATAGATGTTAGCCATAGAGTGGAATTATGCATATAAGTCTATTCATCACGTATATCATGGCCCTAATGGTAATCCAGAAGTTTCAAGTTGATTCTCATCCCTCTTATTGATAAGAATTTATTGCTACGTTTCAGTTCTGTCTTACATACTCGATACATTATCATACTAACGTCCTTTTTGTTGTAGACGCTGTATTCATGCCTGCAGGTGTAGCTAATTAGTTTGACGAGCCCTCACAGTAGACGATGTGGATATTTAGTAAAGGATCGGTAAGACTCCACTTCATTCGGATTGCAGACGAGTTTAGAAGTCATGGTGTCAGAGTTTTGCTGCAGACTTATGGGTAGGATGGGGCCCTGTTCCGACCATGTTTTGATGTGTCACGACCCAATCGAAGGGCCATGACGGGCACCCGGATACTGAGCACCACAAGACATGCATGCATTACATAACTATACCTTAGTGTGGGCCATGATACTGACTAATAGATGTCATAAGCTGTAAGGGACACAAGCCCAAAAGATATATACATATATACATAATCAAATTAAACCCAAAGGTACAAGCCGACAAGGCTACCATAGGTAATAATACAACAAATGGAATCAAGATGACCATGGAACATCTAACTGCACATCTCTATCTACGAGACTCTCTTTTTGGAATGCATGACATAACGAGGACAGGACAGGACCCCGCCATGCCTACATATACACAAATGGATCATACCAAGCTGAACTACCACTTCGGAACAAGTGGAGTGCTCTTGTGCAAGCGCTGAAAGACAGCCTAAAATGCCGAACTGTCTTCCTGTCTACCTACGGGAATAAACGCAGCATCCACAAATAAAAGGACATCAGTACGGACAAAGTACTGAGTATGTAAGGCTTGAGAGAAACATAAGAGAGACATAAGAAAACATAGGGTAAATGAATGCAACCTGTACATCTGGACTGCCTCTGTGAATCAATGCTATACATGAATATTGTGCATGAATTCTTGAGGTCATACATATTTATATATATATGCGTATATAAAGCCTGTCTAGCCTCTGTGAGCATCCCATCGTATTGGCCTCTGTGGGCATCATTATCATCGTATCATCATATCACCAGTTAATGAAGTGGTAGTGCGTATATAACTCTGTCACCTTTCCCATACCCTATACATATATATAATATGTAATATACGAGCATATAACGCTTGAGGGGTCTCGAGTCTGTATATGCATAAGTATATATAAAATACAATGTAATGCAAAACACGATAAGAGTACAAGTAATTCTAGAGACCATACTAGATCGAAGAAAGACTTTCTAAAGATAACATTATGGAACTTAAATCAAATGGATCATCCCTAACTCTAAGAGTAGAGACATTATGGATCAACGTTACGTGTACGTTTTGTTCATATGGATCATGCCAAAAGAAAGAAAGGGATAGCCTTAAAATACCTCGCCTTCACCTTAACCAAGTAACGTTTATCCTCCCAAGCTAGCAAATCTACATTCAAAATGATTCACGCTAAGGTTAAGTCGTTGAAACACTTATAAGGTCAAACTAAACTAATAGGTGAGCTAACGAAATTTGGACAGCATTTCCCCTATATTATCTACATCCACTAAACATCAAAACAACACCCAAACACCAACAAAAACATCAAAAATACCATAGTCAAAATATTACATTCAAATTAGACTCAAATCAGTCCAAAACAACCTTTCAAATTCCATCCATAGCCTCAAACTACAACATAATACTTTATGACTTTCTCTACCATGATTCTTTTCACTTTAAGACTTAGTAAACCTCCAAATCAACTTAACATAAGCAATAAGACAAAGAACATACCTTATAATTGAAGATATTTAGCCACGCACAACTTGCTCCACGACTTAATCACCACCAATCCAACTAGAAGCAAGAGCACACACTCTTCTAGATGGCATGGGCAGACACCACTAGTTGGCGGCATGAGATGGTACCCCAGATGCGGGAGGCCTGGACGCGGGCTAATAATTTTCACACCGTACCTATATAGTCGGGCAGCTTATACATATATGCATACATGATAGGATGATGATTATGAAGTAAGCCAGCATGCATTATTTCTTTTATAATTGACGATCGATTCTGATTAGAATCATTTGATGCTCCCTTATTTCATTAACGTATTATTATTATTGGTTATGCCTTACATACTCGGTACAATATTTGAAAAGGATAGATTTCTTTACGGGTTCGTGCCCATGGGGTCCACACGGGGAGGTGATCCAGACTCGTAGGAGCTATTAGCTGACTTGAGAGCACTCCATTGTCCCGGAGGTGCCATTGATTATTCTTTTGGTATATATATATATATATATATATATATAGGGCACGACGGGGTCCTATCTCGTCCCTATATCTAGCACTCTAGTAGAGGCTCGTAGATACGTATGTGTGGGTAGTATGGTCTCACAGTTTCTCATCATATGTATATATTATTTTGATAGCCGAAGGGCTTATGTATATAAGGTAAGTATGTTTCGAATGAAAATAGTTTTTCTTTGATTATGAGCATGAGATTAATGAATGACCGCAGGATGAGTAATAGAATGAGTGGTGCTCGGTGGTCAGCCCGGTACCGTCATAATCAGTCGGGTCGTGACAAAAGTGGTATCGGAAGCGATTCGGTCCTAGGAAGTGTCTCAATCAGCCGTGTCTAGTAGAGTCTTGTTTATGGTGTGTTGCGCGCCACACTAATAAACAGAAGGCTACAGGGCATTTAGGAAAATCATTCTTCTTCGTATGAGATCGTGCGATAGAGCCGTGTATAAGATTTTCTCCTCCCTAATAGTGTGTTATGATTTCAGAAATGCCGCCAAAAGGAAAAGCTACAGCTGCCCAGAAGGGCAAGACTATGATGAAAAGGCGGGTAGAAAGAGAGCCGCCAATGAATGTAGATGACGGCGAATCACTTAATGAGGCTCCATCTAATACCTCTTCTACCCCGCCTAATTACGGGAAGAACAGAGGGAGCTTGTTGACTCCTATGCCTCCGGTCCTCCATAGGCTACTTCGGGTCAACAAGTGACCTAGGCTATTCATCTATTGATGCAGTTAGTTGCCGCCCAGGCACAGCGGCAGAATGTGGATCCAAGTGATCGATCAGCTAGTACCAGAGCCCGTGATTTCATGAGTTTGAATCCTTCAGAGTTTTTCGAGTCAAAGTCGGATGAAGATCCGCAAGGCTTTATTAATGAAATGTTGAGGACATTAAAGATTATTCATGCCTCCGGCGAATACTATGGAGTTGGCATTGTATAGACTCCGGGATGTGGCGGTCTTATGGTATAATAATTGGATGTCATCAAGAAAAGAGAATGCGCCTCCTCCCGTTTGGCAAGAATTCGTAGATGCCTTTATCCGCCACTATTTGCCACCCGAGATCCGCCGAGCTAGAGCGGATAGGTTCTTAAATCTAAAGCAAGGAAATATGAGTGCTCGAGAGTATAGCCTTCGATTTAATTCTTTGGCTAGGTATGCCCTGACTATGGTGGCCGACATGGGAGATCGGGTGCATAAATTTGTGAGTGGTTTGGGACCACATTTGTTCAAGGACTGCTTGACGGCTTCATTGCAAGATGGGATGGATATTTCTCGCATTCAAGCCCATGCCCAGAATTTAGAAGGACAACAACATCCACAAAGGGGTGATCGTGATATTGATAGAGGACAAAGCAAGAGGGCCAGATCTATGGGGGCAGGTAGTGACTACAGAGGGGGATCAAGGCAGTCATATCCTAGACACTCAGGCCAGTCGGCGACTAGTGCACCTCCACGATTTACGGGTAGGAGATTTGATCGCTCCTTTCGTTCAGGGATGGGGGTCGAGTTCGAGGGCCCGGGTTCTCGGTTGGGGGAGATTATAGCCGGAGGAGACCCCCGTGCGCGATGCGACGGTGCGGTAGATTACATTCCGGACAGTGTCGCCAAGGTTCAGATGCTTGCTATGCCTATGGTCAGACTGGGCACTTGATGCGTGATTGCCCCTCGAGGTACGGTAGATTTAGGGTCCAGCCCACAGGATCAGCGGCTGGTTCTTCTTCAGTGCGCTCGGTAGGGCAGACTCTCTAGATTCTAGCAGGCCGAGGTAGAGGCCGAGGGGGAGCATCTACTTCAGGTGCCACTCAGCCCCGCATGTATGCTTTAGCCGGACGACAGGTTCTTGAGTCCTCCTTAGATGTGGTTATAGGTACATTATCCGTATTTTCCCATGATGTGTATGCATTGATAGATCCGGGTTCTACCTTATCTTATATTACTCCGTATGTTGCTAGTCGTATTGGGGTGAAACCCGAGCCAATTAAACCTTTTGAGGTATCTACTCCGGTTGGTGATCCCGTGATAGCTAGACAAGTGTATAAAAATTGTGTAATTGTGATATGCAACCGCCAGACTAAAGCTAATTTAGTTGAACTGGAAATGTTGGATTTCGATGTGATTATGGGTATGGATTGGTTGGCCTCATGTTATGCTAATGTTGATTCTTTGAATGAAAGTAGTTCGATTTCAATTTGGGACAGCCCGTGCTTGAATAGAAGGGTAACACAAGATCTCCAAGAGGTAGGTTTATTTCCTACCTTAAGGCAAGAAAGATGATAGCTAAGGGCTATATTTATCACTTAGTCCGAGTTCATGACACCGAAGCAAAGTCGCCAACTTTCCAATCCGTTCCGTAGTGAATGAATTTTCGAATGTATTTCCAGATGAACTTCTAGGCCTTCCTCCGGAAAGAGAAATTGATTTCGCTATTGATGTGTTGCCGGATACCAAGCCTGTTTTTGTTCCTCCCTACCGAATGACTCCGGCAGAATTGAAAGAGCTAAAAGAACAGTTAAAAGATTTGCTTGAAAAGGGGTTTATTAGACCCAGTTCATCACCGTGGGGAGCACCAGTCCTATTTGTGAGAAAGAAAGATGGTTCCTTACGGATGTGTATCGATTATAGGCAGTTGAATAAGGTAACGATAAATAACAAATATCCTCTTCCAAGGATTGATGATTTGTTTGATCAATTACAAGGTGCCAATTGGTTTTCCAAAACAGACTTGAGGTCGGGTTATCATCAAGTGAGAGTTAGAGAAGGAGATATTACCAAAACAGCTTTCAAAACGAGATATGGCCATTACAAATTTCGGGTGATGTCATTTAGGCTAACTAATGCTCCGGCAGTGTTCATGAATTTGATGAATAATGTATTCAGGCCTCTCTTGGATTTATTCGTAATAGTATTCATTGACGACATTCTGGTATACTCTCGCACAGAATCAGAACATGCAGACCATTTACGTATTGTTCTTGGAATTCTTCGAACTCGAGAATTGTATACAAAATTTTCAAAGTGCGAGTTTTGGCTAAAATCTGTGACATTCTTGGGTCACATTATTGCAGATGATGGCATCCGAGTCGATATTCAGAAAATTGAAGCTGTGAAGACTTGGCCAAAGCCTACGACGCTTACAGAAGTCCGTAGTTTTCTGGGATTGGCAGGTTACTATAGGAGGTTCGTAGAAAGATTTTCCTCTATTTCAGCCCCATTGACGAAGCTAACCCAAAAGTCAGCTAAATTTCAGTGAAATGATGCTTGTGAACGCAGTTTCCAAGAGTTGAAGGATAGATTAACCTCAGCCCCAGTCTTAACACTTCCAGAAGGGCCATATGGTTATGTGGTATATTGTGATGCTTCCTGTATTAGGCTAGGATGTGTATTGATGCAGCACGGTAAATTCATTGCTTATGCTTCGAGACAGTTGCGGAAACATGAAAAGAACTACCCAACTCATGATCTTGAATTGGTCATAGCTATTACATGCATTAAAGATGTGGGACATTATTTGTATGGTGTGCATGTTGATATATATACGTATCACACAAGAGTCTTCAATACATTTTCAAACGAAGGAGTTGAATCTACGGCGAGAGGCGGTGGTTAGAATTATTGAAAGATTATGATGTGAATATTTTATACCACCGCGAAAGGCAAATGTAGTTAGCGATGCGCTTAGCCGCCGATCAGTGGGCAGCCTATGTGAAGTTCCTTTGGAGAAGAAAGAATTGATTCATGAGCTCCACCAACTAGCTAATCTTGGAGTACGTCTAATTGATTCCAGTAGTGCAGGAATTGGTATTACTAATCCCACAGTTTCAACCTTGGATATGGAAGTGAAAGAACGTCAATATGAAGATCCTCAGTTGAGCCATTATAGAGACACATTTCATGAAAAAGAGAAGTCTCCATTTGAAACTTCTATGGATGGAATTCTTAGATACCGAGGTAGGCTATGTGTTCCAAATGTTGCAGAATTACGTCGTCGAATTCTAGAAGAAGCTCATTATTCTCGGTATTCTATTCATCCAGGAACAACAAAGATGTATCATGATCTCAAGTTAAATTATTGGCGGGATGGAATGAAGAAAGACATAGCAGAATTTGTAGCCCAATGTCCAAATTGCCAGCAAGTGAAAATCGAACATCAAAAGCCAGGAGGATTATTGCAAGCGATGGAAATCCCTATTTGGAAATGGGAAGTGATCAATATGGATTTTATTATGGGATTACCCCGTTCCCGAGGCAAGTATGATTCCATATGGATGATCATGGACAGACTCACGAAAGCAGCTTATTTTCTTCCTGTCAGAACTACAAATTCAGTAGAAGATTATGCAAGGTTGTATCTCAAGGAGATTGTGAGGCTCCATGGTATTCCGATATCCATTATCACAGATAGAGGAGTGCAATTTACAGCCAAGTTCTGGAAATCTTTCCAAGAAGGTTTAGGTACTCAAGTAAGGCTCAGCACGGCATTTCATCCGCAAACTGATGGACAAGCCGAACGTACCATTCAGACCTTGGAGGATATGCTACGAGCATGTGTACTAGAATTTGATGGTAGTTGGGATGACCACTTACCCCATATCGAGTTTACATACAACAATAGCTACCATTCCAGTATCCAAATGGCTCCATATAAAGCTTTATATGGAAGGAAGTGTAGGTCTCTAATTGGATGGTTTGAAATAGGAGAAGTACAACTAATAGGCCCTGAGTTGATCCAACAAGCAGTAGAAAAAGTTAAGGTGATCCGAGATCGATTGTTGACAGCCCAAAGTCGCCAAAAATCTTATGCGGACAACCGCCGGCGAGACTTAGAATTTCAAGTTGATGATTGGGTATTCTTGAAGGTGTCGCCAATGAAAGGTGTGATGAGATTTGGCAAGAAAGGGAAATTGAGTCCTCGATATATTGGACCCTATAAGATTATCCGCAAGGTGGGTCAAGTAGCTTATGAATTGGACTTGCCTTTAGAACTTGAATCGGTCCATCCAGTTTTTCATGTCTCCATGCTCCGCAAGTGTGTTGGAGATCTTATGAAGATTTTTCCAATAGATGATGTTCAGGTGACAAAAAAGCCAGTTTATGAAGAAGTGCCCATTGCCATATTAGACAGGCAAGTACGGAGACTTCGAAATAAGGAAGTGGCCTCAGTTAAAGTCTTATGGCGAAATAACAACCGAGAAGAAATGACTTGGGAGGCAGAAGAGAAGATGAAATCCACATACCCGCACTTATTTCAGCCCCCAGAAGAGATCCATGATGAGACATCGAGATTATGAGGTATGTATGTTTTCTTTTTATGCATATGGGTCGTGTGTGGCCAACTTATATTGCTATTGTGTTGTGGCCCTGTGAGGTAATGTTATTGTGGGTTGTTGTGACAGGATGGTAGTGCCATATTACAGGGAAAACTCTGGCGAAATTTTTATAGAATCCCCGATGACTTAACATTCGAGGACGAATGTTCCAAAAGGGGGGAAGAATGTTACACCTTGGAAATTTCCCATTAACGTACAGTGAATAGACTAATGAAGGGTACGAGGTATACGATGCTTTGAAAAGTAAGAAATAACATTTGATGATTCTAAATGAGATTTTAAAAACATTTGAAGTAGGAGACGAAAGTTGTTAAGGAAAGTAAGGTATATGTTGTGTGTCGGGCAAGCTTTACGAGTATCGAATTAATGATGACTTAATAATGTTTTGGAAAAGATTCATAACTTCCCTTAAGTTGTTAATGAAGTGTTACACAAGTGTTAAGAAGGTTCCATAAGGATTGGAGATCAAACGAGATGACGAGAACAAGATTAGAGAAAAGATGGGTTATACGGACGATTATACGGTCCGTATAATGTTATACGATCCGTATAATGGTCCGCAGAATCGTCCGTCGAGATGAAGGTCCTCCCGATGGGATTATACGGTCACTTATACGGATCGTATAAAATTATACGGACCGTATAATGTGCCGTATAATGGTCACGAGCAGAGATGATGAAGAGGTGATTTCACGGTCACTTATACGGACCGTATAAGTTTATGGACCGTATAAGTGTCCGTATAATTTCCCAACGGATCAGATTTTAAGTTATAAAAAGGGGACCCAAGTTCATTAATTCATTTCATTTTCACAATCTCTCTCTAGAACACTATAGAACTCTCTCCACTCTTCATCCATAAGAAACCAAGGGAAATTGATGATCAACTTCATCAAACCAACAAAACCAAGTGTATGAAACATATCAAAGTTCATCCAGCCAAGAAATTTCACGGGAAGTGAACTAAGGTTTTGGTGCAAGAAGAGTATTTCCACTCAAGGTTTATTCTTCCATTATATAAGGTGAGTTTTATGGTATTTCCATGTTATTTGAGGTGTTGGAAAGTTGAAACACTTGGATTGTAAAAGGAAATAGGAAATGGGTCATGAATGTAAGAATAGTGTCATTGTTGAGTAATAGCTTGGATTGAATCATGATTATTGATATGTTGTGATTGTAAATAGGCTATGAATGACATTTAGAACATGGAATGAGCATTATACGTGAGAGAACGTAATAGTGAATTATGACCATGATTATGGAGAAATTGAAGTGAAATTGTGAAATGTGGGTAATGTAGATGAATGATGATTGTTGCTTATGATATTGTGAATGTTGTTAGGGATGTTTGGGAGTTGATATGGAATATGGGGAAAGACGTATAAACAAAGGGAATGCTGCCCAATTTTCTCTAGCTTTAGTAAGTACATTCTTATAATCGTTTAGCTAACGTTAATACAAATTCCCTTGAAGGTAAAGACGTGAGCATTAAAGGAGAACGATCAAGTGATAGAATAGCTAAAGGAAAAAGGTATGTGAGGCTAGTCCTTTCTTTCTAAGGCATGAATCTTATGGCATGACTTTCCTCCTTCTTCAAAAATTTCCTACATTCCGAAAAACTACGAGTCTATGTTCATGAATAGCCATATGAGATAAGAGATACATTATGAGCACGATAATTATGATAATGAGCTTAAGTCTAAAGATTCTAGAGTCCATGATATGTTGTTCCTACAAAGCTAATGATGTTATCTATAATCCATTGATGTTGTTTATTAAATACACTCACCTTATATGCTAATTCGTTCAAGGTGAGGCAGAATGCTTATAAATGCTCCCTAATGAAATCGGGGGTTTATGACCTTATGTCACCCCGATAAAGTACAATTGTCTTTGAGTTTCTATGCATGCATTATCATGAGTACATGATGATGATATTACACCGCGCCTATATGGCCGGGCATACACCGCTAAGGCGGGCAGCGTATATAGATGGATGTTACACCCGCATACGAGATGGTATAGAGAGGCACCGGGACGCAGGCTAATGATTTTCACACCGTACCTATATGGTCGGGCGCTTATACATATATGTATACATGATATGATGATGATTATGAAGTACGGCATGTATTATTTCTTTTATAATTGACGCGCGCGGGTGCTCCTCATTTGATGCTTCCCTTATACGTATTATTATTGGTTATGCCTTACATACCGGACAATATTCGTGCGACGTCCGTTTTCGGACGCCGTGTTCATGCCCATAGGTACACGGGAGGTGATTGTATACTTATATAAATGAAAGCATAGGAGTGCTTGGCGGCAATGGTCGGGCACATTTATGCATTTGGGTCATGATAAAGTGGATGAATCGTCCTAGGGTTTAAGGCGGACCGTGCATTAGTTCTCTTTATGGTGTGAAGACGACCACAATTATAAATTGCGGGGCATTCATTTGATTGACCTTTCCTTCATTTCATTAATGTTTCATTATTGTTTAAGTGCAAACTAACAAGAGATGAAGAGATCTCTTCGACAATGGGGGTGCTAAGAAGGCCCCCGATCGATCCGTTGCTCCAGACCGAGCGAAGGAGCCTCGTTATTTTCGATCCCTCGGAGGACCTAGCGACGATTCCTCCAGAGTTTTTGACTCCCAGGGAGGAGGACCCCGGCAGGAGTGTATGATACAGATCCGTCTGAGTATTCGTCTGGGACACCGGAGGAGGAGATCCTCGATGCCGTACCAGCTGCTCCTATGGTGGAGCACTACATGAAACTAGCCTCCCCGCTGAGTGTTACGGATTCTTTTGGTATAGTATGCCGCTATTTATATCCCTCGGACTGAGGGATGATGAAGGCCGAACGAGCGGATGGTGGGTAGACGATGACGAGAGCACACTTCACCTTATAGTCTACCGCACGGACTAGTAGATCGATCGCTCGTAGTATACGAGTCCTTGTGGGATTTTTTATGTATGTGCATTTCATGGTTTATTATTTAATAGTGGCGAGCGAAACCCAAAGAGGCCCATATATATATATATATATATATATATATATATATATATATATATATATATATATATATATATCTAATTCGGAGGGAGATGCGTTACGAGAATGTTTTGGAATCTCTCAAGACTTCAACTTGCTTTAGATTATGTGGTATATGAGGTGGATAATATGTTCATCAAATGTTTAATAGTTTTGGGGTGAGAGAAATACTGATTATGAGTGTACATAAAAAGTCCTATAAATTGAGATATAAGAGGCAAATGAGAAGCTAGAGCAGCCTAAGGGAGATTGGAGTATGCGGAGTGGTTGGACACCTTAAGAGGTCGCGTAGGCCCCGGACTAGACGTTGAAGAGAAAAGCCCATCGTCGGCTCTAGAATTAGGGTGAGTTTGAATAGCGATTGGAAATATTTTGTAAGCCAGACGGTATAATTATATATATATGTATGCATATGATATCCCATACATGGCTATATAGGCGGGTATGTGTATCCTCCAACGTTGCGGTATATGGACACATTAATCACACTTTTCAAGTGACAAAAAAATAAATGGTACAAATGTTACAAGGTAAGCCATGCTATTTTCACTACGAGTAAGCTTGGAAAGTTCTAATACAATGATATTGGAAAAGAAAGAAGTGAGTATATGGAAGGTAAGGAGATCAAAATGTCGAAAAAAGTGAAAAGTAAGAAACATGAGTGAAGAGGGACGAGTCAGCATGGGACTATTTGAGTAAAAAAAATTTAAAGGTAGGCATACGAATTGGACCATCCTTGGAACAATCGAGGAATGTGTGGGGTCAATATCATGTGGGGCTAAAAGGATAGTGACCACGACGAGGAATGGAAGTAAGAGATAGAATGGTTACGCCCACCATGTTAAGAGATTTCTCCTTGAAAGGTATATTAAGGGATAAGTGTGTGGTCAAATTCACACGGTTACCTCGGACATGGAGAAGCTTTCCAAAAAGATGAGTTAAGAATAGAATGGATTTGCGCATTTAAAGGAATATTTCACGAACTTCAGAGCCGATACTACAAATAACAAAAGAAAAAAGGTGCTCGAGGAGGAAGAAACCCAAGGAAGGTTAAGGATGAAAGTAAGAAAGGTATACTAATGGGTTGATCGAAGGAAGAGGAGAGCATTTGCTCTCTGGAAATCTTTAACCATAGGAGTAAGAAGGATACTTTAACGAGTTGGCGGTAGGAAACTGTCACGACCCAGCCCCGTAGGTCGTGACTAGTGCCCGACCTGGGCACCCGTACGCATCAAAAGCCAAAAGTAGTAACTCAAACATTTAGAAAAATTTGGGCAGAGTTTCCTCTGTTTTCTTACTAACCAAAAATTAACCGCGCATTCGTAAAATACCAACAAGGCCACACACAGCCAACATATTTATATACACATATATAGGCGAGCCGGCAAGGCCGGCCGCGGGGAACCTCCCAAACGCATAATACATATACAAACTCTACAGACATAGACCATAACCCACTACATGTCTACGGTGCCTCTAACATACATAATCGGGAATCGAAGACGGGACGGGGGCCCCGCCGTACCCCAATAAGCACATATGTACAAAGCAAACGAACAACGGAAGACATATACCAAAAATATCAAGCTCCGGGTCAAATGGAGCACTCTCCAATAAAGAACCGTATCCTAAGCCGCGGCGTATCACGCGCGCGTCGTACCGCGGGCATGTAACACAGCCCCCGAAGAATAGGGGGTCAGTACGGAAAATGTACCGAGTATGTAGAGCGGAAAGGCAACAAATATAATCATAATCAAAGACAGGGATACAGAAGCATAACAGACGGAGCTATGGTTAGAATCTGAAGTACAAAAGGTAATACCTTGTCCGAGACCTCTAAAACATAGTGCCAAAAGATAAGTAATGCATATCAGATCATGTAATATCATATGAACATATGTCGTGTCCCGGCCCTCTGATAAGGGACTCGGTAGGTAAAATCATGCATAACCAAAATCATATTTTATATATACAGACAACGTGTCCCGGCCCTTTATTAAGGGACTCGGTAATATGGAATCATATATCATGTATACATAACGTGTCCCGGCCCTCTACTGCGGGTCTCGGTGAATAATAATCGTGAGCCATCCTGGCCACCATCCCCGTATCATCACATCATAATCATAAACAGATAACGTGTCCCGGCCCGCAAGTACGAGGGACTCGGTGAATAATACAAAGAAGTGCGCACGAGAACATGTCCCTGGCCGGGCTCGGTGAAAAGACATATCATAACTTGCACGAACGAGTAATGCGTAAACATATGCATATAAGTACGTACTCAATAAACAAATCAAACAATAAGTCATAGTACATACCTTTCGAATGCCATGACGGATTATGTCAAATCGAAGTTTTGATATTGTTCGTACGTGGCAAATATATCATGGGGCTTACAAGAGATTCAGATGGATCATTCTTTCACAAAGGGAACAATTCAAATGACATATCTCTTCAAGAAAATCGGACGATAATCGTATATGTATATGTATGCTCTTTTGGGACGGCACGATTACTTACTTCAAATCATATTTCTAGAATCATAACATATATCAAAATATCATATATTCATCATATTCATCATTCGACACGGTACAACGATCAAAAGATTCCTTTAACATTATACGTAAATAATCAATTAAAATCATAGTAAGAGGTCTCGGATTCTGTGGGCCCACCTCGGGTGAATCGAGGTGGTGAACTCAAATCATGGATCATAAGCCTTATGGAGTCATTCATGAGAGTTTTGAAACAATCCGAATCTATTTGGGAAAGTTACATACATATAAGTTGCTTAAATTACAATTTGTAAGAAACTAGTTCAATTGCGCTGAAAGAAATGGGGCCAATTTCAATCTCGGATTTCAGGAGACAGAGTCATATCTAAGGCCCGCGTCCGAGCCTAACACGTTTAGAACATGCCAGAGAATAGAAGGGAAGACTTTACATACCTTCCGCGCCTTTCTCGCTTACCAAAACTCCAATCCCGTTTCGTCGAAAATCTGCAAATGGTCACCTAAACCAGCTTACTATTCATGAGAGTTAATATTTCAATCTTGGGCTTAGTATTTGGCTACCGAAATTTTGCGCAAAGACCTCCCCTATAAATATGACACCCCGAGAATTCAACCTCGGCTCAAAATAACCAACAACAACCCAACAACAACATCAACAAACAACAATAACAAATCGCAATATAACACAATTAGTCTACTTCCTTCATAAAGCAACAACTTCCAAACTAACCTTACATTTTCAAACTAATATCAATGTTTACATACTCATTTGCTTACCAAACTCATCCCAACATCATTTGAAGACATTATATATAGTTTTACATATTATCCACAAAATATACAAACTTTCCACCGAAACCATACTCGTCCAAAACTTCCATTCTTCCACCAACATGTTCATAACACATTGTTATATCTCAAATTCATTAATAACCATCATAACTAGCACCTAAACAAGGCATTTTTCATAATTACATATCAACTATGTTAAAACTCATATACTTTCCTATAACGCATATACGCAATTCTATTGCCAAACTCAAATCGTCAAACCTTTATTTATGCCATAACGATCACAACAACGCAACTAACATATTAAACAGAATAAATTCGTCATGGTTTCACCACCTATACATTCCACGGCCAACATGCTTTTTTTTTCCATTCCATTCCATTTTCATTCAACTTTCACTTCCGATTCAAATTCCACAACTAAAATACAATATAGAATTCAACATCATCACGATACACACTAAAATATACACACGGCCACATGCACACACCTCACACACACACGGTCATGCACTCATCTCACACACACACACGATGATTTCATAATTTTCCATACAATTCAAATCGTTCCAACGCATACACTTTCCCATAACATAAGTTATTAAAATTCTTACCTCCTCTTCCAATTTCCACTTGCCACAAGCGTCGCTTTCTCGCCAAACTAATTATACCACGTTGACAAGCGTCTTGAACTTAGTAGGAATTCAAGGAGAACAAGATTTTTGGATGCAAGTTGATGGACTTGGAATTTTTTTCTTCTTTCTTTCTTGCTATGGCCGACGGCCTCCTTGGTTGTTTTGCTCTCTTCTTTTTTTTTTCTTATGATTTCATGAATAGTCTAGAATGAACCATGGTCCCTTTTATTTATTAATTTGCCACATGAGTTAATTAATCATGGGCTTGGACCATTTGTTGGCCATGGCCGGCCACACCTATGGTTTGGGCCTCAATTTTCTCTTTTTTTTTTGAGCCCAACTCGTTGTAGTTCTTGTCTTATAATTCCCGAAACAAATTTCTAAAATTCCAAATTTGCCCTTAGGCCTTCTCCGACATCTTTGCGCCAATATTTTTCCATAAACAACATGAATATGTCACTTAAGATCAAAATATTAACTTATGACGTACAAGTCACAATTGTTTCGAATTTTCCGAATAGGCGAAAATGCCGGATGTAACATCCTCCCCCCCTTTGGAACATTCGTCCTCGAATGTTAAATCAATCTCATGGTAGGTCGGGATAAGTCGGGGAGGTTCTTTTACCAACTACTTACTTGCACTTGATCAAAGTACTTGCAAGGGTTTTCATTTCCCCAACCTTCTATCATCCTTCTTCGATATTACCATCTTATTAATCCAAATGTCCGCACAAATCTTGAATGGAACATATCAGTAATCATTATCCGGACCAAAGGACCAAACGGATGTCGACGAAGTCATTTGATCGAGTACGAAATATAATACGTAATCATATTCCGATGTCATATCAAATGGATTCATAATCAGAGTCAGATATACTGAACCATATCGAATAGATTCATAGTCAGATTCAGGCGTGTAAAGGCATGTCAGACAAATTTATGATCAGAGTCAGACGTATGGAAACATATCGTACGGATCGATAATCGCAGTCAATCGTACGTACATGTGTTAGACGAATTTATAGTTAGAGTCGGACGTCGGAAGAGGTATATTAGACGAAACGTGATCGATTCAAAAGCATAAAGGTATAATAGACGGAATTTCATCAAAAGTAGGGGCACGAGAGATACGCATACGTAATCATGATTAGAATCAAACTACCTTTCACTATACTTCGCAGACTTGCAAAAATTTCCTTGCCCCGTTCCGTATCTTACTCTATTCGAGTCTTGTCGTAAGGGTGTCGTTGCCACGTATCTATTTATTCTCCACGTATTCCAATTTCCTTTAGGTTACCCCTACGTTTCTAATTGGCTCTTATAGAAGTACGAAGGTTAGGTATACTTCCCGGGGGTCACCCATCCCAAATTACTCTAGCCTTAGCACGCTTAACTTCAAATCCTTCACGCATTTTGGTACGTTAACGCTAATATAATTGCGTCATCGCCCCACACGACCTTCGTCACATAATTTAGGGGGTCGGGCCTTAATAAAGTTTTTCGTAAAAAAAATTTTCGTAGCGGGTCCCACCCCGGTCTCAGACTATACGGTTTATTATCATATTGCCCTCCCCGGATCCTTAATGTCCATTTCCGTCCGTACATATATATATATATAGCCGTCTCTCGTATGATTTTTGTAATTTGAGACTAGCACCCTTAAAAGAAAATCACACGACATAATGAAATATAGATAAATCAATGCACGTACTTTTCAAGTAAAGATCAATAATATACCCGGATCCGCATCCGGGGACGCTCCCGGGTCCCCGCCGGCCGGTCAGCATACACGCGGTTCGAAGGACCGCCGGAACCGGGTGCTCCGCTCCGACCTCCCGCCGCGCCTCCCGGTGCCGGCATATCTCGCCCCGAGGGCGCATGGCTGGTCAAGGAGAAAACGAGCCGCATCCGACCGAGTAGGCCGGGCCGAACCCCGAACCGCCGCCCGTATGGACACTCCTCCAATGTGGCCCCGACGGCCGCACGAAAACAAGCGCCGGTGGCACGGCACTCTCCCGGATGATGCCTGCCGCACTGAGGGCACTGGGGCAAAGATAACCTCGACTGACTGAACCCCGTACTCCGCTGCGAGTCCAAGGCCCTAGAACTCTGGCCTACTCCGGACGGACCTGCGCCATCAAAATGTCTACCAACGAACCGTGTACCGCGGTCCGACGGAGGAAGAAATCTACTAGGCCGCCGCCGAGACCGTCCGCCTCGGGGATCCCCGAATACCCTCGTATCCGGCCCTCGGGGCCGTCTCCCGTCAAACTCCCTACCGGATCGATCCTCCTTACGGCGATCCTCCACACCCCGCGCGTAGGCTCCGTAGCCGGGCAATGTCCATATCGCCCGTGCCGCCATCGCCATACAACAATCAACCAAATAGGGGTCCAATCCCACGACGCATATCGATGCATCCTATCCTCCATATCGCCCACAATAGCGGCGCATATCGGCCGCAGAATCGAACTCCAAATTATACTCACGAACACTCCGACCCCTCTCGCTTTAGCCGCAAAACCGGTCAACTCTCGCCCGTCGCAGCCCTCCGTGGTAAAAAGTGGCGGAGGAAGCGTACCGCAAACTCGTCCCACGTGGCCGGGGGAGCACCCTCACCCCTAGTGCACCCTCCCAGACTCGTACCAACGAAGGGCCGCAACATCATGTAACCGGTGCGAGGTTAACTCGACGGACTCGGTCTCCGAAGCCCCGACTCAGTCCCCCAATACACGCCTCATCCCCCCGAATGAAAGTCGAGGGTCCTCTCAAGCTTGGACCCGAAAAACTCGGGGACCACATGTCGAACTCGCGAACCCTCTCGTGCTATCACGCGCCATCATCATCACCACCTCGCCGCCCGCGTCCGCGCTCCGCCTGGGCCACTATCGTCGCCGCCAGCCGGACCGCCTCCCCAACGTCCCCGTCCTCCGCCCCGAGCCGGGGAGCGGGCGCCGGAGCCGGCCGAGGGCCTCTAGCCTCATTTGGTGGCGGAGTAGCCGAACCCTCCGACCGAAGTACAATGCCGGCGTAGTCCGAGCACGAGCTCCGTGTATCTCTCTCGCGCCCGACTAGTCTCTCGCCTCCTTCGCCCTCCCTTCCGGGGTACCGCGCCTTCTTCTCGGAGGCATCTCTCGAAAATATAACAACCGGTCGAAAGGAAAATATCTTAATAACACGGCTACTAACGCACGATCTAAGATCCAAAGAAAGGGTAACATAACATCCTAGATGTCCTTCGTAGCCTCGTTTATAGATGTGGTGCACAACACACCGATAAACAAGACTCACTAGACACGGCCGAGACATTCCGAGGACCGACCGCTCCGATACCACTTTTGTCACGACCGGCCCCCGTAGGCCGTGACTAGCGCCCGACCGGGCACCCGTACGTACCAAAAGCCCAAAAATAGTAACTCAAATATTTAGAAAAATTTCGGCAGAGTTTCTCCGTTTTCTTACTAACCAAAAATTAACCCGCACATTCGAAAATACCAACAAGGCCACACGGAGCCAACATATCCATATATACATATAAGGCGAGTAAGCCGCCGGCGCGGTGGATAACCGCCCAAACGCATAATACATATACATACACTCGTACGGACAGACCATAACCCACATACATGTCTACATGTGCCTCTAACATACATAATCTAATCGAAGAGGGGACGGGGGCCCCGCGCGTACCCAAATAAGCATATGTACAAAGCAAACGAACAACGGAAGAGTATATACCAAAATATCAGCTCGGGTCAAATGGAGCACTCTCCAAACAAGAGAACAGTATCCTAAGCTGGTGGCGTATCACGCGGTGCGTCTGTACCTGTGGGCATGTAACACAGCCCCCGAAGAATAGGGGGTCAGTACGGAAAATGTACCGAGTATGTAGAGCGGAAAGGCAACAAATATAATCATAATCAAAGACAGGGATACAGAAGCATAACAGACGGAGCTATGGTTAGAATCAAGTACAAAAGGTAATACCTTGTCCGAGACCTCGTAAAACATAGTGCCAAAAGATAAGTAATGCATATCGATCATGTAATATCATATGAACATATGTCGTGTCCCGGCCCCTCGATAAGGGACTCGGTAGGTGCAATCATGCATAACAAAATCATATTTTATATATACGGACAACGTGTCCCGGCCCTTTATTAAGGGACTCGGTAATATGGGAATCATCATATATCATGTATACATAACGTGTCCCGGCCCTCTACTGCGGGTCTCGGTGAATAATAATCATGAGCCATCCTGGCCACCATCCCCGTATCATCACATCATAATCATAAACAGATAACGTGTCCCGGCCCGCAAGTACGAGGGACTCGGTGAATAATACAAAGAAGTGCGCACGAGAACATGTCCTGGCCCGGGCTCAGTGAATAGACATATCATAACTTGCACGAACAGAGTAATGCAGAAACATATGCATATAAGTACAGACTCAATAAACAAATCACATAAACAGTCATAATACGTACCTTTCGAATGCCATGACGGATTATGTCAAATCAAAGTTTTTGAGGCTATTCGGACGTAGCAAATATATCATGGGGCTTACAAGAGATTCAGAATGGATCGTTCTTTAAGCAAAGGGAACAATTCAAATGACATATCGCTTCAAGAAATCGGACGACATCGTATATGTATATGTATGCTCTTTTGGGGATGGCACGATTACTTACTTCAAATCATGTTTTCTAGAATCATAACATATATCAAAGCATATCATATATTCATCATATTCATCGTTCGACACGGTACAATAATCAAAAGATTTCTTTAACATTATACAGAAATAAGTCAATTAAAATCATAGTAAGAGGTCTCGGATTCTGTGGGCCCACCTCGGGTGAATCGAGGTGGTGAACTCAAATCATGGATCATAAGCCTTATGGAGTCATTCATGAGAGTTTTGAAACAATCCGAATCTATTTGGGAGAGTTACATACATATAAGTTGCTTAACTACAATTTGTAAGAAACTAGTTCAATTGCGCTGAAAGAAATGGGGCCAATTTCAACCTCGGATTTCAGGAGACAGAGTCATATCTAAGGCCCGCGTCCGAGCCTAACACGTTTAGAACATGCCAGAGAATAAAAGGGAAGACTTTACATACCTTCCGCGCCTTTCTCGCTTACCAAAACTCCAATCCCGTTTCGTCGAAGATCTGCAAATGGTCACCTTTACCAGTTACTATTCATGAGAGTTAATATTTCAATCTTGGGCTTAGTATTTGGCTACCGAAATTTCGGCAGCCTCCCCTATAAATATGACACCCCGAGATTTACCTCGGCTCAAAATAACCAACAACAACCCAACAACAACACCAACAACAAATCGCAATCGACACAACTTGTCTACTTTCTTCATAAAGCAACAACTTCCAAACTAACCTTACATTTTCAAACTAATATCAATGTTTACATACTCATTTGCTTACCAAACTCATCCCAACATCATTTGAAGACATTATATATAGTTTTACATATTATCCACAAAATATACAAACTTTCCACCGAAACCATACTCGTCCAAAACTTCCATTCTTCCACCAACATGTTCATAACACATTGTTATATCTCAAATTCATTAATAACCATCATAACTAGCACCTAAACAAGGCATTTTTCATAATTACATATCAACTATGTTAAAACTCATATACTTTCCTATAACGCATATACGCAATTCTATTGCCAAACTCAAATCGTCAAACCTTTATTTATGCCATAACGATCACAACAACGCAACTAACATATTAAAATGTAATAAATTCGTCATGGTTTCACCACCTATACATTCCACGGCCAACATGCTTTTTTTTTCCATTCCATTCCATTTTCATTCAACTTTCACTTCCGATTCAAATTCCACAACTAAAATACAATATAGAATTCAACATCATCGCGATACACACTAAAATATACACACGGCCACATGCACACACCTCACACACACACGGTCATACACTCATCTCACACACACACACGATGATTTCATAATTTTCCATACAATTCAAATCGTTCCAACGCATACACTTTCCCATAACATAAGTTATTAAAATTCTTACCTCCTCTTCCAATTTCCACTTGCCACAAGCGTCGCTCTCGCCAAACTAATTATACCACGTTGACAAGCGTCTTGAACTTAGTAGGAATTCAAAGAGAACAAGATTTTTGGATGCAAGTTGATGGACTTGGAATTTTTTTCTTCTTTCTTTCTTGCTATGGCCGACGGCCTCCTTGGTTGTTTTGCTCTCTTCTTCTTTTTTTTTTCTTATGATTTCATGAATTGTCTAGACCATGGTCCCTTTTATTTATTAATTTGCCACATGATTTAATTAATCATGGGCTTGGACCATTTGTTGACCATGGCCGGCCACACCTATGGTTTGGGCCTCAATTTTCTCTTTTTTTTTTTGAGCCCAACTCGTTGTAGTTCTTGTCTTATAATTCCCGAAACAAATTTCTAAAATTCCAAATTTGCCCTTAGGCCTTCTCCGACATCTTTGCGCCAATATTTTTCCATAAACAACATGAATATGTCACTTAAGATCAAAATATTAACTTATGACGTACAAGTCACAATTGTTTCGAATTTTCCGAATAGGCGAAAATGCCGGATGTAACAGAAACTGATTACTCATCGAGGAAAGAACGAGGATGATGAGTCGACACAATTGATTAGAAAATTAATGACATGGAATAAGAATTCATGTGAAGACCCAAAGATTCGATCATAGAGGAAATGGAATGAAATGTAAGAAACGTGCATGGAAGACCACTCTTACCAGCACGTAAAAGATAGATAAAGGTTCGATGAACGAGGATAGAGAGAGTGTACTTTCCTGTAAGAATTCGTGCTAAGAGCAAAAGTAGCAGTGACACTCAAAAAACTTGTATACACAAACTCGCAACACAAACGCGTAGTTAAGAAAGATTAAGCTAGAAGTAAGTGAGCTAAGCGGGCGAAATGACTTAGCTATGGGATGGAAGGGTATGGAAATGTTGAAAAAAAATGATGATATAGACATAAATGGAAGAAGAACTCAGGGAAAGAAGTTTTAGATATATTTTAACCAAAGTCGAGAAGAAAAATGAGGAGTAAGGTATAATCGAAGGATTCATAAAGGACGTGGTGAATCTCGATGTCCCCATTAACTTGCGGGTCCGAAAAATCGTTAGTCATAAAAGACAAAGGTGTGAAAAGACGAAAAAGAAGGCATCAGAATTAGATCTAACCCTTATAAGTATTCCGATTGCATATAAGATTGTAACTAGCAAGAAGATAGACAAGTCAGACCATATGATGACGGAACCTCGGCCCTAAGAAGATCATGAAGGGCAGCAGATAATTATCGAAGACGACGGTTAATCGAAGGCTATGGGCGTATAAGGACCTCCTTAATAAGGGGGGAAGAACATACTAGACTTGAAAGGAACTATGACGTTTCAAGCTCCAGAAAAGGAGACTTATTAGCTCGGAGCTAGAATTCGAGGCGTATTGGCATATCGGGAAGGCAACGGAAAGAAGTAGAAATGAATTCACAATAAGTGTACCATGAGGCAGACATAGGGAGAAAGTATGGAAGATAACTCAAGAGAGCACTTTACAAAAAGATGAACTACGATATTTTTAGACCATGATTTGAATCCCTCGTATCGGGCAAAAATTGCGCCGTACCTAAGTATGCAGTGACATGCCTAAAAGGGTAATGAAAGAGCAAGAAAGGTCTCTAAGCTAAATTTACAAAGGGTGTTAGAGAGGATACTTTTAACCCAAAGAACACTTGGGATGACAATGACAATTGTAATAAAAGGAACAACGATTGGTAGTTTGGAAAATTTTGAAGGAAAGAAAGAACGTTGCTTCTATGAATGGAAATAAAAGAGTTCACCGGATATTAGAAAATAGTTCATGGACCACTAATTATACTACACATGAGAGCATATGCTATGGAATTATATGAACCGTCGACGTGAAGCTATGCCCAACTACAATTGTAAGAAGCCACAGCCGAAAGCCAACAAGAAATAACCTCGACGAAACGATCGCCAATACAAGGAAATCGAAGACAAGTATACTTGCGTTGCAAGAGAGTCATGATAGAAGAATTGTCGTAGTAAAGCTTTCGCGATTGTGTTGGGAGATGTGAGGGAAGGGAAGTAAAGAAAAGTTTGGGAGCTCAAAGATGTTCGAGCTATGAAATTAGTTAAACTCGGATTATAAGTTTGCCATAAGTGTAACCGGACTGTGAAGGATAATAAATGGCGAAGAAACATTACGTATATACGTATTTCGGATAATGATATAACTGACCTTAGAAAGGAACATATCCATTTGGTTCACCCGTACACGGTTATCTTTCGGTAAACATTTGGAATGTAAGGGAGTAAAAGAGATGGCGACAAGGATGTAAGGATTAGAGAGCCTAACTAATGGACCACAAAAAAAAATCGGTTTAAATATATCTAAGATCAACGGATATAAAAAGGATAGCCCGAGATGGCAATTTAGGAGTAAACGCAAAGAGGGCGCCATAGAAAGAGAAAGGTAGCCGCACCACTAATAAGGAAACAAGGAGCGAAAAAAAAAGGAGTAGTTACGGGACGATGAATAGTTATTTTACGGCAAGTCAAGACTACCATAATGGAGAAAGAACAACAGCGGGATGCTAGTTAATTTTCGATCATGTACATGAGGACAAAGAATTGAAAGTATATGACCGAAGGCAATAAAGAGTTCGAAAGAATGAGAAGAGATGTGCCGTTATAGTTTAAGCAAATAGTAATCGGACCCTAAAGGAAAAATAATTATTCTAACGAATCAAAGATGTTGTTGTGCGTTGTAAACTATAACATTTGAGGATGAATGTTTTAAAGGGGGGAAGGATGTTACACCCCGTATCTTCGAAGAGCACTTATCAAATTTGAAACATAAGTGTGTTGAGTTAGGGTGAAGTAAAACCACTTTGGAATAAAAGGAGCAAGCATTATTAAGTATATTTAATAAGCTAAGGATGTATATAAGGTATACCGGAAGGTTTTATAAGGAAATGAGTGGAAGAAATAAAGTAGTACGACTTTGGAGAAAGGATGGGTAATGTTTTGAGTGAAAATTTTGGTCCAACTTGGGGGACGAATATCTCTTAGCATATGAAGTGTTTTGATGTCAAACAAAAGCCTAAAATGAAGTTCGTCGAGTCTAGTTTCTAACACAATAAACTTCTCATCGATAGGACATCGGAGTAGAGAATTATGGATGTTACAAGTTCAACTGACAGAGCAGAAATGAGTGCTACATATCTTACCGATACGGTCCCCCCCCCGAATTTGACCCTATATAAAGGGTAAAAACCCTATTTTTCACCAGATTTGCCCAGAAATTTCTAGAAATTGAAGAGAGAGACAGAGGGAATCACAAAGTAAGCAATTTTCAAGCGACGGAGTATTAATCGAAGCTCGGATAAGTGCATGGATGTGATTCTAGTATGGTTTTGCGGTGGATTCAAGGTGGATATTGAATATATCGCTGTTTTAACAAGAATAAGGTGTGAATCTCCTACTATTAATGTTAATTTTGGTTTATTTATGGAGATAAAGTAGTTAAATAATTGTATAGCGAGTTGGTTGGTTGTGAAAATTGGAAAACATCGTGTGGGATGTTTTATGGTACATATTGGTATTGGAAATGATGTTATTGTCATTGCTGTTGTTGTTGTTGTTGTTGGTTGCTGAATTATAATTTTGGGCTAGGCATATAAACAGGGGAGATGCTGCCGAAATTTCAGCAGATTCTAGAAAGAGTTAGTTTGATGGCTTAAGACAGGCCTATGAAGATGAGTCTAACAATATTATAAATTTTCTTGAATATAGATTTATGAGCCTGGGAGGCCAAGCGTGGAATAGTTAAAGTTAAGGCAACCGAAAGGTATGTTAAGGCTCGTCCCTTTCTTTCAAATGCATGCTTCCTATGTTGCGATTTCATAAATGCTTCCATAACTTCTTTGTTTTCAAAAGTTAGAAGTCTATGATTCCTTTCCCGATAACCCGTAAATGTTTTTCCAAAATGTCCGTATTTTTCCAAAACAGAGGTTTATGATTTTGTAAGCTCTTATGAAAACAAGGATGGACATGTTTTTATCATGATGACAATGATGCCAAAGATGAGAATATTTTTCTATGGTGACTATGATGAGAATGATTTCATGTTTAAAGGTTCCAAGTTATGATTTCAATGACGATATGAGAATGTTGAGCTATTTCTTGATTTTCCAATTTTATTCATGGATGATGACTATTTTTTAAAGATTCCAAAGTATATGAATTGATGCCTTATGAGATTTATGATCCTATTCTATGTTTTCACTTGAGGTTATTTTTCATTGATAGTCCCACCTTATAATAATTGTTCCTTCAAGGTGAGACATGACGATCATGATTATTCCATAATGTAATCGGAGGTTACCGACCTTACGTCACTCCGATAGAGTCATAGCTTTTCTTTGGGCTCTCCTGCATGCTGCTTATATGACATATGTATATGTATATGGGGAATACGGGGAACAAGGGAGTGGCACTATAGACACATGGCCACATGATCAGTTGGTGTAACTATCATCCCGGACGAGGGATGCCCGGACGCGGGACATATGTGGTTAAATGGATCGGGCCGACGTTTCTCGGCATATTTTCTATATATATGAACAAACAATGTTTTTCAAAGAAAGCTAAGCATGCATGGCATCCGCCCTAAGAGGCACTCACATGTACAGGTTACTCTTTTATCTCACGATATGCTTTATATTTCCATTTTGTTATTATTCATACTTTACATCCCTTACTATGTTACTATTCGCCTGACATACTCGGTACATTATTCGTACTGACGTCCCTTCTTGTGGACGCTGCTGTCACGACCCGGGCTACGAGCAATGACGGGTATCCGGGGCTAACCACCGAACACCACTCACCCTGTTACTCATCTACTCTCATCCATAACATATACTCATAATCATAGGAATCTATCATCATTTGGAACATATTTACTTTTATAAACATAAGCCCTTCGGCTATCAAAATAATATATATATATATATAGGCATATACATGAAAACCGTGAGACCACAATTGTTATAGCCCGTACTCTGCACGTTTGGATATTTCAAGGTCGTCGCGGAAAGTTAAGGGCGAGACCATCTTCAAATTTTTTTTTTAATGTGTAAGTAGGTTATGAAAAATGTTTATGGACAGTGGTAGTGTGAAAACATTAGGAGAGGCTAAGGGCGGAAAGAGAAATTTGCGAAATGGGTTATGAAAATAATGCGAAAGACTTGGGGCAAAATGGTAATATTGAAAAAAATCGAGGGGCAAAATGGGAATTTCACATAAGGGTTCAAGAATATTCCTAAAAGGGCCCTAATGGCCATGTGACAAAAAAAAAAAAAAAGAAAGAAAAGATGACAACAAAATAATAAGTCATCTTTTAGAAATAAAAGGAAAATGGAAGAAAAATCTAGAGAGGGGCATGTGCCCCTCACATGCATGCAAATAGGATGAATATATATATAAGAGAGAAGAGTATTCATCTTTCATTAAGAAAGAAAGAACAACAAAAGAAGAGAAGAGGAGAAGAAGAGGAGCTCACGGCCAAAGAGGGGAGAATTGAGCTATGGGAAATCTTGCTTCCAAAATTATTTTCTTGTGGTTTCCATACTAATTCATGGTCCCTTTACAACTTGGTGCACTTGGTTTGGAAGAATAAGCATTGGTTTCCTCAATTCAACACTTGAGGAAGTGAAGGAGTTTGGAGAAAAAGGTAAGATTTCATTCCATTTATTTATGTTATGAAGGTTGGTTTGTGTTGTGGAATGTAGGAATGAGTAGAAATTATGAAAATATAGAAGTTGGCAAAGTGGATAGGGGTAATTGCATGGGGCATGGTATGTGTGTGGTATGATTGAGATGAGTTGAATTTTGTTGTATTCTAGTTATGAATATTATGGAAATTGTATTGGAAATAAAAGTTTGGATGAAGTTGAAGAATTGTATGTTGGCCGTGTGGTATGGTGTTGTAGGATGGAAATGAATTAAGTTTGTTTAGTATGTTAATTGTGTTATTGTGATCCTTGCAATGTAAATGGAAGTAAAATGATGAAAGTTAGCATTGAAACGGAATGTGGAAGCTTACGTCGTCTTAGTATGATTTTATGTTCTTATGATAATTAAGTTGTTAGGGTGTGAATTATGATGATTGTTGATGAACTTGGAAGATGGAAATATGTTGTGAATATGCATGTTAAAGATTAGAAGATTTGGATAAATTATGGCTTTGGTGGAAGTTGTATAGTTTGTATAGTTTGTGTATATATTGTGGAAATGATATGAAATGCTTCCGAATGGCATTGTAACGATTTTAGTTAGTAATGAATGTGAATATGATGGTATTGATTTGGACATATGAAGTCGGAATGGAAGTTATGGTATTATGTTGGAAAGTTGGTTAGTTATGTTATGTTGTGTTTTGTTATGATTATTGATGTTCTTGGTGTTGTTGTTGGGTTGTTGTTGACTATTTTGAGCCGAGTTTAATTCTCGGGGTGTCGTATTTATAGGGGAAGTGCTGCCGAAATTTCGGTAGCCGGATGGAAACCAAAGATTGAAATATCAACTTGCATGAATAGTAACTGGTAAAGATGACCATTTGCAGATTTTTGACGAGACGAGACCGGAGTTTCGACGAGCTTAATAAGCGCGAAAGGTATGTGAAGCTACCCCTATTCTTTCCTTGGCACGCCCTAGGTGTACTAGGCTTGAATCCGGACCTCGGGGATAACTCCACTCTTCGGAATTCGCATTCGAAAATTCCCCCTTTTCTTTCAAGAGAGAATTGAATTAGTTAGGTTGTGAATGACTAGAAAGTGATCTAAACCTCCCAACTTTTGTAAATAAAATCCGATTACCTTAAAATCCTCGTAAATGATATTATGAAGTTGAACATATGTAATTTACGTCCGCCACCTCAATTGACCGAGGTGGGCCCCCTATTTCTGATTTTACTCTTTTGCATTCACGATTTGTCTCCGAGCGGCTTTTAAGGAATGTTTTAGTTACTAAACAAAAATTATTTTAAATATTCCATTAAGTCCTATGAAACGTTTTGATATGTACTTCGACTCCGAACGTTACGTTCCGACATAATCCACCGTGATGTCCGAAAGGTACGCACTATGACTCCGTCCGATTTCATTAATTTGATTTGTCGTTTGATCTGCCTCATCGAGTCTCTGGACATATATGTGTTATTTTTATTGCATTAGTTTCTCACTACTCCACTCGTGGATGCCTCAATGTTTCCCACACTGAGCCCGGCCAGGATATGTTCTCAAGCGCTTTCTCTCCGCATTGTTCGCCGTGCCTATATATGTGAGGGGGCTTTGGTGGAAATTGTATGACATGTACATGGGTCCGAAGTATGATGTGCCATGTACATATATTTGATATCTGGTTATGTGATGTGATGTGGCCACTTGGTATGTTATGACTTGTTTCGGAGATATTCCCTACTCGAAGTATCATTTGTGATATGGCGCCGAGAAGGGGCGCCTCGATCCGTTCACCGAGTCCCATAGCGGGGCCGCTTTTGCATATGTTGTTGCATGCATTACTTATGATTTCGATACGCATTTTTGATTCCCTATGCATCTCGTTTGTTTTCCGTACATTTCGTTCGATTTTAGTCTTATTTATTACAGTCTCTGCTTTACATATTCAGTACATTTTTCGTACCGACCCCTTTCTTCGGGGGCCGCGTTTCGTGCCACGCATTTGTACACGACGTTTGATTTGTCGATTTGCCGCCTAGGTTGTCCGATCGATTGGTTGAAGTGCTCCTTTGTCCGGAGCCCGTATTTTGGGTATAAAATTTTTTTTTCGCATTTATACATATTCATTCGGGGTACGACGGGGCCCCGTCCCGTCATATGATTATGTTTTGTTCGTAGAGGTCCGTAGACATGTGGTGTGGGTTCGTATATGTTCCGTGAGATTTGCGTACGTTTAGAGTTTATCTATGTTTTGTGGCCTTATCGGCCTTCGTGCGGCATGCCCACTTGTCCTTGTTAAATTATTATTTCGTTTATTATTAATATTTTGCTAATTTAGGTTAAGGTACGTACGAGTGCCCAACTAGGGCACGTGTCGCGCCTCACGGAGTTGGGTCGTGACAAAAGTGGTATCGCAGCGGTTAGGTCCTCGGAATGTCTACGGACCGTGTCAAGTAGAGTCCCGTTTATGGTGTGAAGCGCGCCACATTTATAAACAGGAGGCTACAGGGCATCTAGGAATTGTTGACCTTCTTTCTGTCTTAGATCGTGCAATAGAGCCAAGTCATAGAAAATAAAACTCCTTGCGCGAGTTTTGCATACGGCGAAAAATGGTAAGTGGTGACGGGAAAGGTCACACAGGTAAGTTCGAATATACTTGTTCCGTAGAATGGGATACGAAACGTAAGGTCCCGAGTGGTTAGAGTGGGATACGAGGGTAAAATAGTATATTTTGTACGGTATTATATGGGTATTTGCGGCGTAGACCTAAGAATAACGATTACGAGTAATAAGAATTTGCAAAGGTGACTACCGAAGCTTAAGAAGGGTAAAATAGTAATTGTACAAGAAAGGACGTGTTGTGAATATGCCTCGGGATCCGTAAGGCCTCGATTAGCCTCGTATTATGTAATGAAGGTCGTGTGTGGAAATGGACGTGATTATACCGACATTAAGGGATTAGAATCCGTCGAAGTTGCGAAGTTAAGCGTGCTCAGGGGAGGAGCAATTTTGGGATGGGTGACCCCCTGGGAAGGAATTAAGGATAAGAAATATGTGTGAACTTTTCCCCGGTGATTAAGTAAAGCCTTAACGAGGGAAGGTGAGAACAAATGTTATGGACAAGGACTAACCCCCGATTGCGTTACAAATAGTGAAAGCGAGGTAGGAAATTCGTGTGTAGGAATGGGAAAAGCAAGTTTGCAACCAAGTAAGAAGTAAAACGTGACAAGGAAATTTCCATAGGTCTCTACAGTAGTAGTAAAGGTGGCCTGACCCTGAACGCGATTCCGTATGCCATATTTCTGCGCCTCTGACCTCGATGAAACTCTGCCTATTATACCCCGGTACTTCTGAATCCAGCTATGTTTCCACCTGATGTACCCCTGTATGTTCAATTTTGATCACAACTCGGTTCGATACGTCTCGGTACATCCGACTCTGGTACGGATCTGTTTGATATATTTCTGTATGTCTGCCTCTGATTACGGAACTGTCCGATATACGCCTGTACGTCCGACCTCGACTGGAAATCTGTCTGGTATATGTACCGGTACGCCTGCCTCTGACCACGGATTTATCCAATATAGTTTGATACGTCTGATCCTGACTGTGGGATTGTCCGATATGCTTCTACATGTCTGGCTTCGATTTTGAGTCTGCCCAAGATAATCGTCGGAATATGATTCTGTCTGTTGTACTTTCGTGCTTCCGATTCCGGATATGACTCTGTCCGACGTCCGTTTGATCTTCGATTCGACAAAGATTCGGTTCGCCCTATATCCGATTTAAGACCCCGAGTGTACCCTAGTAAAGAGATGTCGAAGAATGACGAAGGAGTTGGAAAATGAAGACCCTTACAAGTGCTTCGATCAAGCCTAAGTACGTGTGCGGGAAGATAGACACCTCCCCGGAGTATCCGAAGCCCTATAAGGTCAGTTGAACATTCGAGGACGAATGTTCTAAAGGGGGGGAGGATGTTATAGCCCGTACTCTGCACGTTTGGATATTTCAAGGTCGTCGCGGAAAGTTAAGGGCGAGACCATCTTCAAATTTTTTTTTTAATGTGTAAGTAGGTTATGAAAAATGTTTATGGACAGTGGTAGTGTGAAAATATTAGGAGAGGCTAAGGGCGGAAAGAGAAATTTGCAAAATGGGTTATGAAAATAATGCGGAAGACTTGGGGCAAAATGGTAATATTGAGAAAAGTCAAGGGGCAAAATGGGAATTTCACATAAGGGTTCAAGAATATTCCTAAAAGGGCCCTAATGGCCATGTGACAAAAAAAAAAGAGAAAGAAAAGATGACAACAAAATAATAAGTCATCTTTTAGAAATAAAAGGAAAATGGAAGAAAAATCTAGAGAGGGGCATGTGCCCCTCACATGCATGCAAATAGGATGAATATATATATAAGAGAGAAGAGTATTCATCTTTCATTAAGAAAGAAAGAACAACAAAAGAAGAGAAGAGGAGAGGAAGAGGAGCTCACGGCCAAAGAGGGGAGAATTGAACTATGGGAAATCTTGCTTCCAAAATTATTTTCTTGTGGTTTCCATACTAATTCATGGTCCCTTTACAACTTGGTGCACTTGGTTTGGAAGAATAAGCATTGGTTTCCTCAATTCAACACTTGAGGAAGTGAAGGAGTTTGGAGAAAAGGTAAGATTTCATTCCATTTATTTATGTTATGAAGGTTGGTTTGTGTTGTGGAATGTAGGAATGAGTAGAAATTATGAAAATATAGAAGTTGGCAAAGTGGATAGGGGTAATTGCATGGGGGCCGTGTGTATGTGTGTGGTATGATTGAGATGAGTTGAATTTTGTTGTATTCTAGTTATGAATATTATGGAAATTGTATTGGAAATAAAAGTTTGGATGAAGTTGAAGAATTGTATGTTGGCCGTGTGGTATGGTGTTGTAGGATGGAAATGAATTAAGTTTGTTTAGTATGTTAATTGTGTTATTGTGATCCTTGCAATGTAAATGGAAGTAAAATGATGAAAGTTAGCATTGAAACGGAATGTGGAAGCTTACGTCGTCTTAGTATGATTTTATGTTCTTATGATAATTAAGTTGTTAGGGTGTGAATTATGATGATTGTTGATGAACTTGGAAGATGGAAATATGTTGTGAATATGCATGCTAAAGGTTAGAAGATTTGGATAAATTATGGCTTTGGTGGAAGTTGTATAGTTTGTATAGTTTGTGTATATATTGTGGAAATGATATGAAATGCTTCCGAATGGCATTGTAACGATTTTAGTTAGTAATGAATGTGAATATGATGGTATTGATTTGGACATATGAAGTCGGAATGGAAGTTATGGTATTATGTTGGAAAGTTGGTTAGTTATGTTATGTTGTGTTTTGTTATGATTGTTGATGTTCTTGGTGTTGTTGTTGGGTTGTTGTTGACTATTTTGAGCCGAGTTTAATTCTCGGGGTGTCGTATTTATAGGGGAAGTGCTGCCGAAATTTCGGTAGCCAGATAGAAACCAAAGATTGAAATGTCAGCTTGCATGAATAGTAACTGGTAAAGATGACCATTTGCAGATTTTTGACGAGACGAGACCGGAGTTTCGACGAGCTTAATAAGCGCGAAAGGTATGTGAAGCTACCCCTATTCTTTCCTTGGCACGCCCTAGATGTACTAGGCTTGAATCCGGACCTCGGGGATAACTCCACTCTTCGGAATTCGCATTCGAAAATTCCCCCTTTTCTTTCAGTAGAATTGAATTAGTTAGGTTGTGAATGACTAGAAAGTGATCTAAACCTCCCCAACTTTTGTAAATAAAATCCAATTACCTTAAAATCCTCGTAAATGATATTATGAAGTTGAACATATGTAATTTACGTCCGCCACCTCAATTGACCGAGGTGGGCCCCCCATTTCTGATTTTACTCTTTTGCATTCACGATTTGTCTCCGAGCGGCTTTTAAGGAATGTTTTAGTTACTAAACAAAAATCATTTTAAATATTCCATTAAGTCCTATGAAACGTTTTGATATGTACTTCGACTCCGAACGTTCTATTCCGACATAATCCACCGTGATGTCCGAAAGGTACGCACTATGACTCCGTCCGATTTCATTAATTTGATTTGTCGTTTGATCTGCCTCATCGAGTCTCTGGACATATATGTGTTATTTTTATTGCATTAGTTTCTCACTACTCCACTCGTGGATGCCTCAATGTTTCCCACACTGAGCCCGGGCCAGGATATGTTCTCAAGCGCTTTCCTCTGCATTGTTCGCCGTGCCTCGGTGTGAGGGGGGCAGTATGACATGTACATGGGTCCGAAGTATGATGTGCCATGTACATATATTTGATATCTGGTTATGTGATGTGATGTGGCCACTTGGTATGTTATGACTTGTTTCGGAGATATTCCCTACTCTGAAGTATGCTGTGATATGGCGCCGGAGAAGGGGGCGCCTCTGATCTGTTCACCGAGTCCCATAGCGGGCCGGCTTTGCATATGTTGTTGCATGCATTACTTATGATTTCTGATACGCATTTTTGATTCCCTATGCATCTCGTTTGTTTTCCGTACATTCTGTTCTGATTTTAGTCTTATTTATTACAGTCTCTGCTTTACATATTCAGTACATTTTTCGTACTGACCCCCTTTCTTCGGGGGCTGCGTTTCGTGCCACGCAGGTACAGACGTTTGATTTGCTGATTTGCCGCCTAGGTTGTCTGCTCAGCTAGTTGAAGTGCTCCTTTGTCCGAGCCGTATTTTGGGTATAAAATTTTTCGTCGCATTTATACATATTCATTCGGGGTACGACGGGGCCCCGTCCCGTCATATGATTATGTTTTGTTCGTAGAGGTCCGTAGACATGTGGTGTGGGTTCGTATATGTTCCGTGAGATTTACGTACGTTTAGAGTTTATCTATGTTTTGTGACGGCCTTATCGGCCTTCGTGCGGCATGCCCACTTGTCCTTGTTAAATTATTATTTCTGTTTATTATTAATATTTTGCTAATTTAGGTTAAGCTACGTACGAGTGCCCAACTAGGGCACGTGTCGCGGCCTACGGAGTTGGGTCGTGACAATAATACCCACACTGCGTATCTACGAGCCTCTACTAGAGTACTAGACATATGGACGAGACAGGACTCCGCCGTGCCCAAATCATGAATATATACATATATGTACCAAAATAATAATCAATGGCACCTCCGGAAAATGGAGTGCTCTAAAATCAACTACTAGCTCCTATGGACTGCCGCACCGTCTCCCCCGCCTACACATGGGCATGAACACAGCGTCCAAAGAAAACGGACGTCAGTACGAACATTGTACTGAGTATGTAAGGCAGGAATGAAGTAAACATAAGAAAGAGATCATAAGTCATGAGATGAGGATGCGACCTGTGTATTCTTTTTAAGTATAGATACATTTCATATACATACATCGTACATAAACATATCATGTGCATTATCATAGCGTATGCCTTATCATATCACATATACATCATCATACCATACATGCATCATCATATCAATCATACATCATCATGTCATTAACCCGCGTCTGGGTAACCATCATATGCCCCCCACTAGTGGTGTCATGCCCGGCCCTCTAGGCTCGGTGTAAATATAGCAGCCCGCCTTCGCGGTGACATGTCCGGCCATTTAGGCACAGTGGAATCGTATGCAGCCCGCCTCTACAGTGACATGCCCGACCAATTAGGCGCGGTGGAACCATATCGTCATACACATCATGCATTTGTCATCATACACATCATATTCTTTATCATTATTATTCATTTCATAAACATATCATGGCATCATCATAACTTAGCATCACTACACATTTATCGTCCACATATACATTAGAACCTTGAGGGCAACTATAGTTGTATCGGGTGACGTAAGGTCGTGGACCCCCGATTACGTTATAGAGTAATCATAGTCATACATCTCACCTTGGAGGGACTAACGTTTTAAGGTGAGTGTACATGAAGAAGACATCAATGGATCGTAGTCGGCACCTTTAGCTTCGTAGCTACATCATATCGTAATCTCTAGAATCTTTAGGCTTACACTTATCATTATCATTATCATACTCATAGCGTATTTCTTACCTCATTTGACTATTCATGCACATAGGCCTTTAGTCTTTCGGGATATAGGAATTTCATGAAGAAAAGGGAAAATCATACATAGGATTCATGCCTTAGGAAGAAAGGTTGAGCCTCACATACCTTTATTATTTAGCTACTCTATTGCTTGCTCGTTCTCCTTTAATGCTCACGTCTTTACCTTCAAGAAAGTTCGTATCGTCATTAGCTACGTAATCACAAGAACGTGCTTCTTAAGGCTAAAGAAAATTGGGCAGCGTTTCCTTTGTTGATACTACTTTCCGCCATAGTTCATATCAACTCCCAACACTCATAACAACAATCACAATATCACTAACAACCATCGTCATTCATTTACATTATTCGCATTTCACAATTTCACTCCAATTCTCCATAATCATGACCAAAGTCCCTTATGGCGTTCTTTCACATATAATACTCATTCCATGTTCTAAATATCATTTATAACGTATTTATAATCTCAACATATCCATTTTCATGATTCATTCCGACTACTATTCCACAATGACATTATTCACCCATTTAAGACCCATTTTCTATACTCTTCTACAATCCAAGTAATTCAACCTAGCAATACTTCAAACAACATGAGGAGATCATGAAACTCACCTTGGATGATGGAGGAATAAGCCTTGAATGGTAAATCACCTTTTGCACCAAAACCCTATTTCACCTTTCTTGAGGTTTCTTGACTTGGATTACTATAATGAGGTTTCCTTCACTTGATTCACTTCAATTCTTGTTATTGATCCTTGATTCCCTTAGTTTTCTTGTGGATGAAATATAGGGAAGGTTCTAGAGGTCTCAAGAGATGGAAGAAGTTGAAGGAAATGAAATAAATGAAATGGGCATCACATTTAAAGACTTAGAACATTTCAGTCGTCGGGACTTCCACGGACTGCTTCACGGTCCGTGGAACCTTGTGTTGACCATGAAACTGGTCATAGTTCATGACCAGCCAGCCATCTTCTCTGCTAGTAGTTCCACAGAAAAAACTTGTTGCTCCCAAACGCACACACAAGTATACGTGGTCATACAAGTAATATTGACTGTTAAGTCCAGCTATCGATCCCACAGAGACTTAGATTCTACTGTTAAGCTAATTCAAATTCGGATGAAACTATTCAAGAAAGTGAAAATCAAGATGTATGTTGAACTAAACTACAACTGAAAAGTAAACAATTTGTGATGGGTGTTTGTTTGTGGGAATATCTTGACAAAGATTGTAAGAATTATCAGAGAGAGAAAGATCTAGGGTCATGGCTTTCGACAATCCAGTTGATCTTCAGACAATTTCACCTATCTTATTTCCTGGGTTACTAGTTGACGGGTTAATTATGCTTTATGATATTCTCTCGAACTACTCACAAGCCTGTAGATGTTACTGTAACGCCTATATCTCTATGGTCATTAGAGGTAACAAGAACGCATTTATTTCTCCGTATTCAACTAAGTAGGGCTAAAGGGTATATCTCTATCCTCAGTAGCGAAACGATTAAATCGAAAAAACTCTATTTATTCTTATTACGTACGTGAATTCCCTTTCTCAAGTTCAATTTGTGCACCACAGATAGTGTCTAACTATTGGCCAGATAATCAAACAATTAAGATCAAGAATAAATAAGCAACCCAAAATATGGAAAATCAATAGATAATAATTTTCATCAAATCAACGTTCAAGTCTTTCGCCACAACCCTAGAAGTAAGAAGTTTAGCTACTCATGATTCGTTCATAGACAAACAAATTCATGAATAACCTAGGGTTGAAAAAGATGAAAAATAAATTAAACCTAGAGAGAGAAAAAGAGAACGGTGTCTTACAAATCCTTGAATAAATCCCAGCACACGTTCTCAGCTAAATAAAACGTCTATATATAGTCCAGGGTAAAAATAAAAAATAAGGAAACCAAATCCTAGTCGAATCGGGAAAGCCACGCAGAGTTTCGCTTTCCTTCCGCATCGCGGAAGGATCGCGCAAGGTTCTGGGGCTTCACGCTTTCTTTCCGCGATGCGGGAGGATCGCGTGATAGTCCTGGGTCTGATTTCTGTCCGCTTTCTTCACGCGATGCGGATGGAAAGCGGGCCTTCAGTTCAGTTTCTTTCTCTTTTTGTTCATCGATCTTCAACTCGTCACCTTTTCTACTCGTCATATGCTTCCAAATCCCTCACTTTAAGCACCGTTTTTCATCATTTGTCATCTTCGTACCTATGCATATGGAATATGACGACATAAGTTCAAATACGACGATTGCGTCACGAATTAAGCGATAAAAGTCATAAGAGTAGGATATAAAATGATGCCAAACACGATATTTGTGCCAAATATCACCCATCCACGGTCCGTGGAATATTATATGGGCCGTGGAAACTTGGCCGTGAAACTCACAGTTTCGTCGAAGTTATTCCCGTCGTTTCGTTTGATCTCCAATCCTTATGGAACATTCTTAACACTTGTTTATCACTTCATTAGCAATTTATGGAACGTTATAAATCTTATCCAAAACATTGTTAAGACCTCATTAACTCGATGCTCGTTATTTACTCAACACCCGACTCATAACTCGCTTTCCTTAACAACTTTCTTGCCTTAAATCAAATGTCTTTGGAAATATTAATTAGGACCCTCAATTGCCATTCCTTACTTATCAAAACATCGTATATGTCATGTCCTTCATTATCCTATTCACTGTAGGATAAGGGGAAATTTTCGAGGTGTAACATTCTCCCCCCCTTTTGGAACATTCGTCCTCGAATGTTAAGTCATTAGGAATTCTAGAAAAATTTCGCCAGAGTTTTCCCTGTAATATGGCACTAACATCCTGTCACAATAACCCATAATATCATTGTCTCACAGGGCCACAATACAACAGCAATGTAAATTGGCCACACACGACCCATACGCATAAAAGAAAAGTATACATACCTCATAATCTCGATGTCTCATCATAAATTTCTTCCGGGGACTGAAATAGATGTGGATATGTGGATTTCATCTTCTCTTCCGCTTCCTAAGTCATCTCTTCTCGGTTGTTATTTCTCCATAAGACTTTGACTGAAGCTACTTCCTTATTCCGAAGTTTTCGAACTTGCCTGTCTAATATGGCAATAGGCACTTCTTCATAGGCTAACTTTTCTGTAATCTGAACATCATCTATTGGCACAATCTTTGTGGGGTCTCCAACACATTTGCGGAGCATAGAGACATGGAATACTGGGTGAACTAATTCAAGCTCTGAAGGTAAGTCCAATCCATAAGCTACTTGACCCACCTTGCGGATGATTCTGTAAGGTCCAATATATCGAGGACTGAACTTTCCTTTCTTGCCAAATCTTATCACCCCTTTCATTGGTGAAACTTTCAGAAATACCCCTTTCCTATCAATGCATACACATCATAAGAACATATAGACAATGTACCTGTAACCACATCTGGGGAGGACTCGAGATCCTGTCGTCCGGCTAAAGCATATAAGCGGGGTTGTGTGGCACCTGAAGTAGACGATCCCCCTCGGCCTCTACCTCGCCTACCGGAATACGGGGACCCCGTCCCTGTAGGACGTACTGAAGAGGAACCCGCTGCTGATCCTGTGGGCTGAACCCCACCTCTGCCATATCTCGAAGGACAATCTCGCATCAAGTGTCCAGTCTGTCCACAAATATAACAAGCATCTGTGCCCTGGCGACATGGCCCTGAGTGCAATTTTCGCATCGGCCGCATCGGGGGAACCGGTGGTCTCCCCGACCGTAATCTCCCCCAAACTGAGAACCGGGGGCCCTCGAACTGCGGTCCCGTCCCGAACGATAGGAGCGATCAAATCTTCCGCCCTGTAAATCGTGGAGGTGCAATCGTTACCGATCGGCTCGAGTGCCTAGAATATGTCTGCCTTGATCCCCCTCTATACTCACTGCCTGTGCCCATAGATCTGGCCCTTTTGCTTTGCCCTCTATCAGTATCATGATCACCCCTTTGCGGAGGTTAATGTCCCTCTAGATTTTGGGCATGAGCTTGAATGCGGGAAATATCCATCCCATCTTGCAGCGAAGCCGTTAAGCAATCTTTGAACAAATGTGGCCTTACGCCACTCACAAATCTGTGCACCCGATCTCCCATATCGGCCACCATAGTCGGGGCATATCTAGCCAAAGAATTAAATTGAAGGCTATACTCCCGGGCGCTCATGTTCCCTTGCTTCAAATTTAGAAATCTATCCGCCCTAGCTCGGCGAACCTCGGGTGGCAAGTAATGGCGGATGAAGGCATCTACAAATTCTTGCCAAATGGGAGGAGGCGCATTCTCTTGCCTCGATGCTATCCAATTGTTATACCATAAAATCGCCACATCTCGGAGTCTATATGATGCCAATTCCACGGATTCGGTCTCGAAAGCATGAATAATCCGCAACGTTCTTAGCATTTAATCAATAAAGCCCTGCGGGTCTTCATCCGACTTTGACCCAAGGAATTCCGGAGGATTTAAACTCATAAAGTTGTTATATCCCGTATTTCGTACGTCGGGATAATCCGAGTCAATTTTGATAAGTTAAGGACAAGACTATTCCAGGATATGAAGTAGAGACGTTTGTATGTTTTAAAGGCTTAAATTGTGTATGATTTTAATGTCATGAAAATGTTGAAACATTGGAGCCATATTCCATTTTTAGTAAGTATGCTATTTTCGGAAAGTTGAAAATTCAACAAAAAAAAAAAAAAAAAAAAGAGAATTGGAGGACCATGTGGCCGGCCACCTAGGTGTGGACCAAGGGCCACATGGATGGTCATGTGAGGAAATAAAATATGACTACTAAGTCATCTTCCACACTTTAACAATTCTAGAAAACTCAAGACAAATTTGGAGAAAAAGAAGAAGGGCCATTCGGCCAAGTGAAGAGAAAAACAAGACCAAGATTTGGCCATCAAAAAATTATTTCTTCAAGCAAACTTGCTAATTGAAGGGTGCTTAGTAAAGTGGAGTCGTTGTTTCGAGTAATAGCTTATTCGTTTTCTCTATCTACCACTTTTGACAAGTTGAGAAGTTGAAGAAGAAAGGTGAGTTTTAATCTTGTTTTCATGTGTTGTAGGTGGTTTATATGTGTTGTTGTATGTTAAAATGGAGGAAATTCATGATAGAAATCATGTTGAAGTGAGGCCGTGTATGTGGTGATTGGCCGTGTGTGTGTATGTTGTGGTAAAAGTAATGAATTAATATTAGTTAGCATGTTTTGATTGTTGTAGTGTGAAGAAAATAATGGAAATCATCTATGGGTGTTTGTATGGTGTTGGCCGAAAATGTCCCCTTTGTGTAGTTGAAAATGAATAAATCGTCGTTAGTATTTTAGTTGTCGTCGTTGTGGATTCTATAAGGAAAAATGCAAGTTTGATGATTCAAAATAATGTTATGTTAGTTACGGGATGATTTGGAAATTTATGCGAATTTTATGTAATTTTTGTATTTAGGAGAATTGTATTGTCAATGTGTGGATTAATGGTGTAAATTATGAATTTGGAAGAGAAGAATGTGTTTGGTGTCATTCTCGGGTTTGGGGAGGAATTCGGGTGAATTGGAGCATGGTTTGGGTTGTTTGGAAAATTGTGTGAATTGTTTAAAACGTTCTTGAATATTGTTTGAATGGTTTTGGATTAGTAATCGAATGTATAAACGCGGATATTAGATTGAATGTAAGTAGTTGAGGTGAGTTATTGGAATATTATGAATGTTGTTGGATTATGTAGAAAAAGAGCTATTAATGTTAGAATGTATTTTGAATTGATTCTTGATGTTGTAGCTTGGTTGTTGGGTTGGTTGTTGTTGAATTTGGCCGAGTTGAATTCTCGGGGTGTTGTATTTATATGGGAAATGTCGCCGAAATTTCGTAGAATTCAACGTTCGTTTGAAATTGAATGCCTAAAGGCTTATGGCTAATGTTTGGTATATTGGCGTTATGTAGATCTTGGAGCATCCGAGAGTTGAGGCTTGACTTAGCTTGCGAGCTGAAGAGGTATGTAAGGCGTGACTTTTCCTTCTTTGGCATGCCTTAGTGATAAATAGGCTATGACGAACCTCGGGGTAATTCCACTCTTAGGATCCGAGCTTAGATATGTATCTTATTCATTCTTAAAAACTTACTCTCCTATGTAACCAAACTAAGGTTCTTATGTTCTCAAAAGATTAAATTTCAAAAGTCTTAGAAATAATTTTGTTACTAAAAGGTTCCGAACTTCAAACGCTCGTAACTTTTGCATGTGAGCTCGGATCGCCCCGAAACATAATGGGTAACTTCATAAGACATAACATTCCCCTAACTCTCGTAGTCGGGCTCGGATGGGGTCGGCACCCGTTCGTGGGGCCCGCGGCTTTTCTACGATTATCCTTAATGACCTTTAAGAAAGGTTTAGTATATTTTCATCTTGATCTCCGAATATGGATTCCCTACTATTTGGTAAGTTTTGATTATGATTCGTATGCATTTTAAATAAGGATTGTTACGCATATGACCTCGATATGTAATTATGATTCCTAAGTCCGGTTTGATAAATTCCGAGAGATATCCGAAAGGTACTTGATATAACGATTGTTCCGATTTTTGAATGATGGTTCGCCTAACTTATTTCATCGAGTCTTTTAAATGATTTGTGTGCATATGGTTCCTCACTATTCCGCTCGTGCATATGGTTGTTACCTCTTTCACCGAGTCCCGGGCCGGGTACGTATTCGTGCATAGTCTCATTGCATTGTTCACCGAGTCCCTCACTAGAGGGCAGGGTACGCTATACATATATATGATGTTATGATGATGTGATGACATGGGGATGGCGGCCGGTGATGGCATTTGATGATCCTATTCACCGAGCCCTCACTAGAGGGCCGGGTACGCATATGCATATGATTACATGATTACTATACATGACGTTTACATGATTTTATTTACCGAGTCCCTCTCTGGAGGGCCGGGTATGCTATATGTACATAATGATTTGATGATATGACACGGATATGCATGATATATGATTCACAGTGCAAGTTTTTGATTTCCTGATTACTATGTTTATTTCGATAACTTCCAGTTCGGTTATGGTTCTATTTATTGTCTTCGTGCTTTTACATGCTCGGTACATATTTCATCGACCCCCTTTCTTCGGGGGGGCGTTTCATGCCGCGGTACGGATACTCGTTCGGGTGAGCCGCTGACTTAGGATCCCTACTCGGTTTATTTTGGAGAGCTCCCTTGTCCGGAGCCCGCATTTTGGTACGATCTTTGTTATGTTTGTGTATATTTGTTCGGAGTACGGCGCGGCCACGTCCCGTCATATGATTCTCGTTATTACGCTAGAGGCACGTAGACATAAAAGTGGGTTGTGGGTAGCATCGTGTCGAGTTGCAATTGTGTTCGTATATCTCCGTGTTGTGTGTATGTGATATATGTATATGTATGTGTGCGCGGTGTCGTGCCTTTCGGTACGTATAAGTTTCCATTATATTTGCTATGATCTGATTATAATTGATAGGTGGGTACGGGTGCCCGATTTTTCGGGCAGTAGTAACGGCCTACGGGGCTGGGTCGTGACAAAAGTCACGGGCTCTAGTACTAGCTGAACGATCACTTGGCCTCACATTCTGCCGCTGTGCCTGGGCGGCAACCAGCTGTGTCAATAAATGAATGGCCTCGGTCACTTGTTAACCCGAGGTAGCCGGCGGAGGAACTGGAGGCATAGGAGCTGGAACTGATGCCTCTTCTTGCTCTTCCGTAATAGGCGGAGTAGTGGAGGCATTAGATGGAGCCTCGTTATGTGATTCATCCTCATCTACATTCATAGGCGGCTCTCTTTCTGCCCGCCTTTTCATTGTTGTCTTGCCCTTCTGGGCGGCTTTAGCTTTTCCTTTTAGCGGCATCTCTGAAATCATAACACACTTATTAGGGAGGATTAATTCTTATAGCACAGCTCTATCGCACGATCTCATAAGAAGAAAGATGGTCATTTTTCCTAAATGTCCTGTAGCCTCTTGTTTATTAGCGTGGCGCGTAACACACCATAAACAAGACTCTACTAGACACGGCTCGTAGACACTTCCTAGGACTGAATTGCTCTGATACCACTTTTATCACGACCCGGCTACGGGCCATGACGGGTATCCGGGGCTAACCACCGAACACCACTCACCCTGTTACTCATCTACTCTCATCCATAACATATACTCATAATCATAGGAATCTATCATCATTTGGAACATATTTACTTTTATAAACATAAGCCCTTCGGCTATCAAAATAATATATATACAGGCATATACATGAAAACCGTGAGACCACAATACCCACACTGCGTATCTACGAGCCTCTACTAGAGTACTAGACATATGGACGAGACAGGACTCCACCGTGCCCAAATCATGAATATATACATATATGTACCAAAAGAATAATCAAGGGCACCTCCGGAAAATGGAGTGCTCTAAAATCAGCTACTAGCTCCTATGGACCCGCACCGTCTCCCCGCCACCGTGGGCATGAACACAGCGTCCAAAGAAAACGGACGTCAGTACGAATATTGTACTGAGTATGTAAGGCAGGAATGAAGTAAACATAAGAAGGAGATCATAAGTCATGAGATGAGGATGCGACCTGTGTATTCTTTTTAAGTATAGATACATTTCATATACATACATTGTACATAAACATATCATGTGCATTATCATAGCGTATGCCTTATCATATCACATATACATCATCATACCATACATGCATCATCATATCAAGCATACATCATCATGTCGTTAACCCGCGTTCGGGTAACCATCATATACCACCCACTAGTGGTGTCATGCCCGGCCCTCTAGGCTCGGTGTAAATATAGCAGCCCGCCTTCGCGGTGACATGTCCGGCCATTTAGGCACGATCGAATTGTATGCAGCCCGCCTCTGCGGTGACACGCCCGGCCAATTAGGCGCGGTGGAACCATATCGTCATACACATCATGCATTTGTCATCATACACATCATATTCTTTATCATTATTATTCATTTCATAAACATATCATGGCATCATCATAACTTAGCATCACTACACATTTATCGTCCACATATACATTAGAACCTTGAGGGCAACTATAGTTGTATCGGGGTGACGTAAGGTCGTGGACCCCCGATTACATTATAGAGTAATCGTAGTCATACATCTCACCTTGGAGGGACTAACGTTTTAAGGTGAGTGTTCATGAAGAAGACATCAATGGATCGTAGTCGGCACCTTTAGCTTCGTAGCCACATCATATCGTAATCTCTAGAATCTTTAGGCTTACACTTATCATTATCATTATCGTACTCATAGCGTATTTCTTACCTCATTTGACTATTTATGCACATAGGCCTTTAGTCTTTCGGGATATAGGAATTTCATGAAGAAAAGGGAAAATCATACATAGGATTCATGCCTTAGGAAGAAAGGTTGAGCCTCACATACCTTTACTGTTTAGCTACTCTATTGCTTGCTCGTTCTCCTTTAATGCTCACGTCTTTACCTTCAAGAAAGTTCGTATCGTCATTAGCTACGTAATCACAAGAACGTGTTTCTTAAGGCTAAAGAAAATTGGGCAGCGTTTCCTTTGTTGATACTACTTTCCGCCATAGTTCATATCAACTCCCAACACTCATAACAACAATCACAATATCACTAACAACCATCGTCATTCATTTACATTATTCGCATTTCACAATTTCACTCCAATTCTCCATAATCATGACCAAAGTCCCTTATGGCGTTCTTTCACATATAATACTCATTCCATGTTCTAAATATCATTTATAACATATTTATAACCTCAACATATCCATTTTCATGATTCATTCCAACTACTATTCCACAATGACATTATTCACCCATTTAAGACCCATTTTCTATACTCTTCTACAGTCCAAGTAATTCAACCTAGCAATACTTCAAACAACATGAGGAGATCATGAAACTCACCTTGGATGATAGAGGAATAAGCCTTGAATGGTAAATCACCTTTTGCACCAAAACCCTATTTCACCTTTCTTGAGGTTTCTTGACTTGGATGACTATAATGAGGTTTCCTTCACTTGATTCACTTCAGTTCTTATTATTGATCCTTGATTCCCTTAGTTTTCTTGTGGATGAAATATAGGGAAGGTTCTAGAGGTCTCAAGATGTCACACCCTAATTATCGATAGGGCGTGATGGGCACCCGACCCTTAGCTAGGGCCGAGCGAACCCGCTGACTCTCACAATACTCATAAACATGCTGGGCCCGCAAAACATGACATAAGTACATAATGAAAATTTTTCAGAAAGTAAACATGCCTTTCGTCTTTTTCAAATCAAATAAAATCTGTAGTCACAACAAATCTGTAACATAATGCATAATAATACACCGGCTTACATAGCCGCTTACAAACTGACGTCTTATACACACGACACTGTCTGCAAAGTCTCTGCCATAACTCTAGATACCATAACAAAAGCACTCTGACTCGGCAACACTCCAAGGGGAAATGGAGCTCGCCAATCCAGCTGGAACCTCTTCTACTCATCGTATATACCGCGCGGCATGAAACGCATTTCGAAGAAAGCGGGCAAGACGAATATGTACTGAGCATGTAAAGCAAAGCATACAGAAAATGAGGTCATAACCGAAGTAAGGAGTAAAGAATGTGAGCATAATGACCAGAATACCAAAGTGCTTGCATCGAAAATACAAATCGTACATCAGAGGTACAGAAGACAAATATAGCAATCAGAATGCCAAAATGCTTACTTCCTGAAACACAAACCATGCATACCAATGGCATGTATCATATCCGGCCCATACTGGGACTGAGTGACATAAGCGAATAATCATCATATTCATACCGTAACACATCATAATATCATAACTTATCATATGAGATAACATTAACCGATGTGGGATTGGCCTAAACTAATGTGGGATTGGCCTAAACCAGTGTGGGATTGGCCTAAACCAGTGTGGGATTGGCCTAAACCAATGTGAAATTTTGCCTCATCATTGGGTTTGCCCCACCATTGGGTTTGCCCCACCACTGGGTTTGCCCCACCATTGGGTTTGCCCCACCACCGGCTCCGATACCAACTGATCATACTCCAGAATCCATACATATAACATATCAGACTTCGTATCACATCATATTTCAAAATACACATCATACATATCTATACAGTACCCGGCCGAAAGGGGCTCGGCGTACCGGACACATCATAACACCATAATCAGAATGCCAAAATGCTTACTTCCTGAAACACAAATCATGCATACCAATGGCATGTATCATATCCGGCCCATACTGGGACTGAGTGACATAAGCGAATAATCATCATATTCATACCGTAACACATCATAATATTATAACTTATCATATGAGATAACATTAACCGATGTGGGATTCGCCTAAACCAATGTGGGATTGGCCTAAACCAATGTGGGATTGGCCTAAACCAGTGTGGGTGTTATATCCCGTATTTTGTACGTTGGAATATTTTAAGTTGGTTGCGACAAGTTAAGGACAAGGCTATTTTTCGATTTGGTGTAATGTATAAGTTGTTTATGAATTTTATTGGTATGGAATATTAAGAGAAATTAGGGGCTAGAAGTTGAAATAAAAATTTCATGAAAAGGCCAAAGTGGCCGTGTGTTAAGGTGGGACCCACATGTTGGGATTTTATAAAGGACATATGAAGAGATATATGAGTAGTACATGTGAAGTTGAGCAAGTCCTAAGAAGGACCCATAAGCTAAAAATGAGTGTAAGCCCTCCAAAGGGACGATTTAAGAAAACGTCTTCGGGTGATCTGACTTCGAGGGGCCAAAGCGGTATTATGAGTTTGGAATTTGGGAAAACTCCCAGAATGAAAGTTGTATATAATTGAAATATCTTTCCAACCATAGGTCGTGGGTTCACAGGCGATATTGGGATAAGGAGATATGTACATTTTAAGGCAGAAAGGTCGAGCTGAACAGTGGATTCGACCCAACCCGATTCCAAGTCGGGTCAGGCCCAATACCCATGCCATTTAAGTGAAATTTTCAGCTTTCCCCTTCATTTTTCAGACCAAAACATCCAGATTTTCAGAGATGGAGAGAGAGAGGAGAGGTAGAGAGAGAAACCAAATTTTGACCACAATCTAAGCCCCGAATCGCGAAGCTCATGAAGAGAAAAGTGTTGTACGTTACGTTGCCTTCAATTTGGGCTAAAAATCAGCCAAGAAGAAGAGGGTAACGTGATGGCTGCATACTTAAGGTAAGACTAAGGTCCCTTTTTCATTGTTAACAAGTTTAATTAGAGTTTTAACGGATTAGAACGGAGAAAAATAGCGTTATAAACTAGTTTGTTATTTTGTTGAGATTTATGGATTAAGGGGCTGTTTTATGTGGGTTGAATGGTTGGAATTAGCTGTGTTATGGGTGTTTTGAATGTGTTGTAATGTGTAAAAATGGATGGAAATCATGATATGTTGCGTGTTGAAGTTGAGCCGTGTAGTGGGCTGTTTTGTAGAATATGATGAACTAATTTTATTTAGTGTTTCTTTGTTGTTGTTGTTGTGGATTATATGATGATAATGAAAGCTTAATGATGTAAGTTGAAGTGGAAAACGTATATGGGCTGTTTTAGAAGCTAATGTGAATTTAATGTAGTTTCTTGAATTGATGAAAATGATGTTGTTAACATGCGGATTATTGATGTAGTTTATGAATTTGGAAGAAAGAAATGTGTTGTTGTTGTCCCTATGGGAATTGGAAGGTTTCGGGTGGCTTTGCACATTGGTTGGGCCGTTTGAATATTGTGTGTATTGTTTGAAATGTTCTTGAATTTTGTTTGAATGGTTTCAGATTGGTAATTGAATGTATGAGCATTGGAATTGGCTTAATTGTAGGTGGTGATTTGAATTTAAATGAAATGCCATCGAAGTATATAGAAAAGAGTTACTAATGTTAGAATGAGTTTTGAATCACTTGTTGATGTTGCTAGTTTGGTTGTTGGCATTGTTGTTGATAAATTTGGCCGAGTTGAATTCTCGGGGTTGTTGAATTTACAGGGAGAGATCGCCCAAATTTCGCAAATAAAGTGCTAGCCTAGAATTGGATTCCTAAGTGCGTATGACTAATGTTTGGCGTCTAATGATGTTATTGTAGATCTTGGAGAAGCCAAGAGGTAAGTTTGGATTAATTTAGGAAGCGGACGAGGTATGTAAAGCCTAATTTTTCTTTCTCTTGGCATGTCTTGATTGTATTGTTATAGCCCGTATTTCGTACGTTCGGATATTGTGAGGCAATGGTGAAAAGTTAAGGACAAGACTATGTTCTAAAATAATTTTAATAAACGAGTTGGTTATGAATCTTATTTATGAATATTATTGGACGGAAATATTAAGAAAGGCTAGGGGCAAGAAGGGAAATTCGCAAAATGGGCCGTGGAAATAATGCGGAAGGTCAGGGACAAAATGGTAATATTGAGAAAAGTCGAGGGGAAAAATGGTCATTTCACGAGTAATCAAGAAATTCCTAGGAAAAGGCCATGTGGCCGGAAAAAAAAAACAAGGGGAAAAGAAAGGAAAGAACTTAGTCATCTTTTGGAAATTTGAAGAAAATAAAAGAAAAGTCAAGAAAAGAAAGGAAAATTCTAGAGAAAAAAAGAAAGGATGAAGGGAGGGGCATGTGCCCCTCACATGCTTATATAGCTATATATATGTGTGTGTGGTCATATTTTAAGAAGGAGAGAAAGAAAGAAAGAAAGAAAGAAAGAAAAAGAAAAGAGAGAGGGAGTCACGGCCAAAGGGGCTGGCCGGACTGCCCTTTGAAATGGATCATGAAAAAAATGTTTCTTCATGCCTTCATGCTAATTGGAGGGTCCTCTTCGATGTGGAGTAGTTGTTGGAACAAGAAAACCATTCGTTTTGCCAAAAATACTCCTAGCCGTGTGAAGAAGTTGAAGGGAGAAGGTAAAATTCAATACTTTCTTGCATGTGTTATGGATGTTTAAACATGTTGTCATGTGTTGAAATAGGTGGAATTCATGAAACCTTGCATGATTAAGAGGGTAGCCGTGGATATAGGTGGTTGGTGTAGGAGGAATAAATTGAATTGATTTAGTATTCTTGATTGATTGTTATGTAGATTCTATGATGAAAAGTGTGAAGTTATGCAATGTTGAAGTTGTAGCCGTATGTGCATGTATATTGGTTGTTGTTGTAATGTATAGAAAAGAATGGAAATTCATGAAAACTTATGTATGGTGGGTGTGGCCGAATGGTATAGAATTGGTAAGTTATGGTAATTGACGTTATTTGACATTTTAGTTGTTGTCGTTATGGATTATGTTATGTAGAATAAAGGTTGTTGTTGAAGTTAAAGTATGTGAATGGTAATGAAATACATGGTTGTTGTTGAAGTTGAAGGTTTCGGATTAAGTAGTAGGTTGATCAAGTTGTTGGAATAATATGTGAATTAAATTGAATGGAATTGAATTGAATTGAATATTGAAGTGTTGCTAGAATAATTGTTGGTATTGTTCATAGTTTGGCCGGGTTGAATTCCCGGATTGTCGTTGATGGATAAATTGGGCCGAGTCATATTCTCGGGGGTGGTATATTTACAGGGGAGATGCTGCCGAAATTTCGGCAGACCATAAGTGAATATACTTGGAAGGTTAAGACAAGTATATGTCGATGAATCTAACGATAGTGTCGATCTTCTTGAATGTAGACTAACAAGTTGGACGAATAAGCGTAGCTAGTAAGGCGCGGCGCAGGTATGTTAAGGCTCGTCCCTTTTTCTTTCCATGGCATGAATCATACATGAAATGTGTTAAATGTTTATATAACGTCCCTATTTTCAAAAGATAGGCCCAACAGTTCCAAAGAATGATTTTCCTTTCTTAAGGTTTACAAATGTTTTCAAAAATATTCATTTTTCTCCAAAATCTAAGTTTTACGTTTTTGATAGTTTTTACGACTAAAACGACGACTATGGTTTTATGGTGACAATGAAGATGCCCGATATGAAGAAACGTCTATGATGAATATGTCAAGGATATGTTCTTACCATGAATACGACGATATGAAATGTTAAGCTATTGTTTGATAATGACTATTTTAAAGGTTTCAAAGTATATGAAATGATATGTTATGACCCTGTTTTATGTTTTCCCGTGATGCTAGCTTTGATTGATAGTCTCGCCTTATAATTGTCCCTTCAAGGTGAGACAACGCGCCCATGATTATTCCATAAAGTAATCGGAGGTTACCGACCTTACGTCACTCCGACGGATACATGACTTTTCTTTGGGCTCTCCTGCATGCTTACATGATATATGCACATGATATATGTATAAGTATACGTATATGTATATGTACATGGGGAAGATGGGGAAAAGGGCAGGCGCTATAGGCGCACAACCACCTGATCAGTTGGAGAATGATATGATATCGTCCCGGACGCGGGATGCCCGGACGCGGGACAAGTGGTTAAATGGATCGGAGCCGACGCCTCGGCAATATGGTATGTTCTATTTTCTTTATATATAAAAATGAGATGTTTCCAAAGAAAGAATACGTACATGTATATATAAATGGATCGGCCGCACGTTCCAAAGAATGTATATGGATCGGGCCGCACGTTCCGCGCAAAGATAGTATATGGATCGGGCTGCACGTTCCGCAGCATTAAGCATGCATGATTCCGCCTTAAGAGGCACTCATACTTACAGGTTACAGCTTCACACGATATGCTTTATATGTACAGGATACTCTCTTTCACGTGACATGCTCTACATCTCTTATTATGTTACTGTTCATGCCTTACATACTCAGTACAATGCTCGTACTGACCCCTCTTCTTCGGGGGCTGCGTTTCATGCCGCGCAGGTACAGCCAAGCAAGTAGAAGCCATTACAGGAGACATTCCAGCGGATTGGCGAGCTCCACTTCATTCCGGAGTGTTGCCGAGTCAGAGTGTCTATGCTACCGTATCTGGAGTAAAGTTAGAGACTTTGCAGACAGAGTCATGAGTCTAGAGTGACAGTTTTGAAAACGGCCCCACTAGCCGATATGTTTTATTATACATTATGTTACAGGGTCCTTGCGCTTACAGATCGTGCTCAGTTTGAAAAACGTCAAAAAGATTTTGAAAATTTTACTTTGTATTTTACTATCATTTGTTTCAAGGATCCAAAGAGAATGTGTATGTAACAAGAGTCAGCGGGTTCGCTCGGCTCCGAGTATGGGGTCGGGTGCCCATCACACCCTAGTAAGATCGGGGTATGACATGTATGTAGGCTAGAATACGAGTCTCGGGGTAACTCCACTCTTAAGATCCGAGCCGTATACGATTCTTGTTTCCTTCGGATGTCAATGTTCTTGATATTGTCAAACTATAGTTCATAAGTCTTTTGTATAATTGGATTTCAAGTTTTGCATAAAGAATGTTGCTTTTAAAAGGTTTCGTAACTACGAACAATCGAAACTTTCATAGACGAGCTCGGATCGCTTCGAAACATTTGCGGGAGATTCTATAATGGATAAGGTCTCCAACTTTCATAAATGGACCCGGATTGGTTCGATACTCGTCCGTGGGCCCCGAGACTCTCCTTTGTGTAGAACTAATGACTTTCGAAAGGACTGAGTATAATTATTGTCTTAAACTTTGGACGTTGACTACTACTTCTCTAACGACTTTATAATGACGACTATGACCTTAATTTCCATAAGCTATTTCATATGGTTTGATATGTGTCTACGAGTCTTAAAGTTCGATTTGATATGTCCTCGATCGACGTTTGAAAGAAACTTGATTTGACTATCGCCTTGGTTTTAAATGATAACCCACTTTGATTATTTTATGAGTTTTTGAAAAATGTTTTAAATTGCATATAGTCTCCCACGACTCTGCTCGTGCATATGGTTGCTATATCCTTCACCGAGTCCCGGGCCGGTTATGTTTCGTGCGCACTTTGATATATTCCGGAGTATGATGTGTCTGGTACGCCGAGTCCCCTTTGGCCGGGTACCGTGTATATTTGGCGTTATGGGGTGTTACGGCGTTATGATGTGATATGATATGTCGGGTGTCGGAGATATGAAATCTTCTGGAGTATGATGTGGCGTGGCGCCAACGACGGGCGGGCGACCACCGTTCTAAGAGCCCTATGCATGATTTGTATTTTTATGAGTAAGCTTTTTGATATTTTGAATATTGCATTTACTTTCCGTACGGTTTTGACCGTGATCTTGTTCACTATATTTCATGCTTTGCATACTCGCACATATTCCGCTCGACCCCCTTTCTTCGGGGGTCGCGTTTCATGCCGCGCGGTACGGTACTCATTTTGGATGATCCACCACTTAGGATTCTGTTCGGACCGACTTGGAGCGCTCCTTGTTCGGAGCCTATACTTTGATCCGGCTCGTTATTGTATATATAGGCATATGTTTGTTCACTTCGGCACGGCGGGCCCCGTCCCGTCATATGATTTCGTTATGCTCCTTAGAGGTCCGTAGACATATATGTGTGGGTTATGGGTACTCACTACTCGCCGTGTCCGTGTGATTTGTGGTTTGGACGTCCCCCTATGCTATGATGACCTTATCGGCTTATATGTGATACTATTTTCTGGAAGTTATGACAGCGATATGTATATTTGTATATTTGTGACAGCTTCGGGGCGACGTTCCACTTTTCTGTAAATATATGTTATTTGTACACGGTTTAAGTTATTCGTACGCTATTTCTGATTTGGGATACTAGGTATGTACGAGTGCCCAATTCGGGCACGGGTCGCGGCCTACGGGGTTGGGTCGTGACAAAAGTGGTATCAGAGCGGTTCGTCCTCGGATTGTCTACAGACCGTGTCCGGCAGAGTCTTGTTTATGGTGTGAAGCCGGCCACACTCATAAACAGGAGGCTGCGGGGCATTTAGGAATCAGTGACCCTTTTTTTCTGTCTTAGATCGTGCGATAGAGCCAAGTCATAGGAAATGAGATTCTCCGTACCAACCTTTGATTTCAAAGGAAGACGACATCGACGGAAGGAAGCGATTGACGATACTGGAAGTTATAAAGCAAGCGAGGGTAAGTAAAGGTACGAAAGGCATATGTTGACTAAGGCATTAAAGTACGATTGAGATGTAAAGTCCAAAAATTTTCTTTAAAGAAAGAAAAAAGTAAACAGAAAAGCGTAACAGGTGCAGTCCAAGATGGACATACGAGGTAAATTCACCATTTTCATGCTATTGTTGATACTGGGAGCCCTGTGTGGCTGTGATATGACATAATATGTACATATACGTGTTGGCCCCGTGAGGCATTATTGGTATTTCGTGTATAGTTTTGAGATATTAAGAAATATAGAGGAAGCTCTCACCAAAATTTTTCCAGAAATAAAACGAGAATGAGGTAGGGATTTGTAATATGCCGTGAAAGGCCGTGTTAATAGTAAAGACAATTTGCCTAAGTTGCAAGTACGGTGGACCTTGAAAAATAAGTTAACTACGGAATCGGCGGAAATGGTAATTAGGAGGTTGATATTGATATGGTAAGAAGAAGTCGGAAAAGGGTTTGTGACATTAAGAGATGAGTTAAAAGGGTTGGCAAATCTCGATAGAGTATTATATTAAGGTATTAATCGAATTGATAAGCGGGGATTGATTATGACGAGTTTGTAGTTAGAAAGAATGGTGATACGATTGAGATCGGAGTACAAAAAGAAACGTGACGGATATGAATGTACTGACAAGATAGCTTGTAAGATATTAGAAGTAAGATTGACCAGAAAGGGCAAAAGTTAGAAGTGTGACACTATAAGATTGAGTACGAACAAGATATTGCGTGAAAATAATAGGGATCATTATGAAAATGCGTACATTTTGGCGAGGAAGCGACTAAAGGATACGACGTGATTTGTGTGACTAAAGTATAAAGGTGAGCTACCGGTCAAAACAAAAGAAAAAGAGAGAGGGATTTACGAAGTTCTTCTATAGGGAGAGTTTCGAATAGAGGCTACGGACAACGGAAAAGATAGCGAGCACAAAAGAAGAAGGGGCTAATCGGAAAAAAGGAGATGAAAAGAAAAGCGGGTAGATAACAAGTCACAAAGAATAGATCATGACATGTATAGCCAAGAACACGAGTAATATCGGTGACTGGAACCGTGAAGGACTAAATTATGGAGAGACGAACAACGCGATAGAATGAGTGTTAGAGAATGACGGTATGATAAGAACAAAATAGGAGGAACATAATATGCTTTGGACGCGAGAAAGGGGTTATGTAGGTGTAGTATTTTCCGGAAGATATGGCGGTATTGTAAAATCCCTCGTGCGCCAAAAAAAAAAAAAAAAAGGGCAGTCATGGACTGGAGGAATACAGAAAAGGGATACTAAAAGAGTACCCAAGATAAACATAATTGAGCGAGTACGAATAGAGAAAAAAAAAAAAGGTATGGTATGGAGATAAAGACACTATTTCCAAGAGAACGGGGACGCTTACCGTTGGAATATAAGCGCCGGCTAATGGAAAATTTGGAATGATTATGAGGATTCAATGATTATTGATCAAGTACGAGACCCTTCCTAATTTGGCGGCGATGTGTTATGAGAGACCGTTCGAAACCGTCAAACCTCCAATTTACTCCAGATTATGCGCTGAAGGTCATGTGGCAAGGTCGACGCGATCGTACTAACGTTAGAGCATCGAATTACATCAGAGTCTTAAAGGTAAGCGTGCTAGAGTGGGAGCAATTTGAGGAAGGGTGACCCCCCTGGGAAGTTTTCTGAAAGTCTTACAAATTCAGGCGTATGAAGCAAATGGGAAGCTAGAGTAGTCTAAAGGAAAGTAGAGTATACAAAGTATTTAAACCTGTGAGGTCATATGGGACGGTGCATCAATCGTTGAAAAGAAAGAAGGTGCATCACGCCTTTAGAAGCAGGGTAAGTTGAATGGCGTTTGGAAATATTTTGTAAGCAAGATGGTAGCGATTATGTATACGTACGTATATGATATCCCATACATGGCTATATCAGCGGGTATGTATATCCCAACAATCGACGTTGCGGCACATGGGAAGGCATTAATCGGACAGTAATGAAGTTCGAGTGACAAAAATGGCACAAATGTTGTAAGGCAAGTTGATGCTATTTTCACTACAGGTTGAGCTTGGAAAGTTCTAATATAACGTTATTTGGAAAAGAAAGGAAGTGAGTAGATGGTAGGTAAAGTGACCAAAATGTTGGGAAAAAGCGAAAGAGTAAGAACTTCCGTAACTCTATGCTTTTGGGTTGTATTGTAAGATTTGAGAGATAGAGGTTAAAGGAACCAGGCGTAAAGCTAAAAAAATATAGTGGTGGCAAGAGCCTAAGGATTTAGTTTGAACTCGAATTATGAGTTGCCATAAGTGTAGTTGTGCTTTGAAGAATAGCGAAGGGTGCAGAACCATTTCGTATATACATATTTTGGATCGATGGAAGTAGTTTTGGGAAGGAACTAGGAGAAATAGTTAAGGGACATAACCATTATACTTACTAGCGATAAAGTCATGTTGGGTGAGCACTTTAATGTAAAGGTAAACGGTGACAAAGATGTAAGGACGACGTTGACCATCATTGAACCGCAAGTGAGTCTTAGCACGGCATTTCACCCTCAGATCGACGATGATTACCGAGCGTACTATTCGTACGCTAAGGGATATGTGCAGTGCCCTCGCGTTTTGATTTCGTAGACAGCCGGGATGATCATATGCCACTTATGGAGTTTCGCTCTATAATAATAGTGCTATTCTCGCATCCGATAGCCGTATAAGGCTCCGTATGGCAGAAGTGCAAAGCTACCGATTGGCTGGTTCGATGTTGGCGAAACTAAGTTAATTGGGCCGTATATGAGTCGTGAAAGAGTTGACAAAGTGAAACTCATTCTGGGAGCGGTAATTAGAAGTAGTCGAGTTGACAGTAAATCATATGTAGATAGGAATCGACGTCGACACCTAGAGTTTTAGGTCGACGATCGGGTATCTTTGGAAGTGTCACCCTTGAAGGGTGTTGTGAAATTCGGCAAGAAGGAGAAGTCTTGCCGAGGTACATTGGGCTTTATCCATGTCATCCGTAAGATAGCCGGTGCCACCTACGAGTTAGACCTACCAGCGATTCAAGGCAAAGGTCCAGCGCGTCTTCCACGGGTCAATGCTTCGCAAATATATAGGTGATTCTTCTAGTAGTATTTCCCATAAATGATATCCAAGTGACGGAGGATTTATCCTACGAGGAGCAGCCTATAGATTTTATTATGATATTGTGGCGAACAAACAATAGCAGTGGAAGAAATGACCGCGTTAAGAAGCGAACAAAATAGGGACGAAGAATAAGTATCTCTACTTATTTCCTATGCTAACGGTAATTCAAATTCCTAAATTTGTTATTTCGATTAATGAACCGTATGTGGCAGCCATGAAAGAGACTTCAAAGTGCTTATAAGACGTAAGATTAGTTTAACATTCGAGGACGAATGTTCTATGGGGAGGATGTTATATCCCGTATTTTGTACATTGAATATTTTAAGTTAGTTGCGACAAGTTAAGGACAAGGCTATTTTTTTCGATTTGGTGTAATGTATAAGTTGTTTATGAATTTTATTGGTATGGAATATTAAGAGAAATTAGGGGCTAGAAGTTGAAATAAAATTTCATGAAAAGGCCAAAGTGGCCGTGTGTAAGGTGGGACCCACATGTTGGGATTTTATAAAGGACATATGAAGAGATATATGAGTAATACATGTGAAGTTGAGCAAGTCCTAAGAAGGACCCATAAGCTAAAAATGAGTGTAAGCCCTCCAAAGGGACGATTTAAGAAAACGTCTTCAGTGATCCGACTTCGAGGGGCCAAAGCTGTATTATGAGTTTGGAATTTGGGAAAACTCCTAGAATGAAAGTTGTAGATAATTTAAATATCTTTCCAACCATAGGTCGTGGGTTCACAGGCGACATCGGGATAAGGAGATATGGACATTTTAAGGCAGAAAGGCCGAAGCTGAACAAAGGATTCGGCCCAACCCGATTCCAAGTCGGGTCATGGCCCAATACCCATGCCATTTAAGTGAAATTTTCAGCTTTCTCCTTCATTTTTCAGACCAAAACATCCAGATTTTCAGAGATGGAGAGAGAGAGAGAGAGGTAGAGAGAGAGAATCAAATTTTGACCACAATCTAAGCCCCGAATCGCGAAGCTCTAATGAAGAGAAAAGGTGACGTTACATTGCCTTCAATTTGGGCTAAAAATCAGCCAAGAAGAAGAGGGTGACGTGCTGGCTGCATACTTAAGGTAAGACTAAGGTCCCTTTTTCATTGTTAACAAGTTTAATTAGAGTTTTAACGGATTAGAACATGAGAAAATAGCGTTATAAACTAGTTTGTTATTTTGTTGAGATTTATGGATTAAGGGGCTATTTATGTGGGTTGAATGGTTGGAATTAGCTGTGTTATGATGTTTTGAATGTGTTGTAATGTGTAAAAATGGATGGAAATCATGATATGTGTGTGTGTTGAAGTTGAGCCGAATGTATGGGTCAAGTTTTTCATAACAGATGAACTAATTTTATTTAGTGTTTTGGTTTTTGTTGTTGTGGATTATATGATGATAGTGAAAGCTTAATGATGTAAGTTGAAGTGGAAAACGTATATGGGCTGTTTTAGAAGCTAATGTGAATTTAATGTAGTTTCTTGAATTGATGAAAATGATGTTGTTAATGTGTGCGGATTATTGATGTAGTTTATGAATTTGGAAGAAAGAAATGTGTTGTTGTTGTCCCTATGGGAATTGGAAGGTTTCGGTGGCTTTGCACATTGGTTGGGCCGTTTGAATATTGTGTGGATTGTTTGAAATGTTCTTGAATTTTGTTTGAATGGTTTCGGATTGGTAATTGAATGTATGAGCATTGGAGTTGGCTTAATTGTAGGTGGTGATTTGAATGTAAATGAAATGCTTAGAATGAGTTTTGAATCACTTGTTGATGTTGCTAGTTTGGTTGTTGGCATTGTTGTTGATGAATTTGGCCGAGTTGAATTCTGGGGTTGTTGAATTTAAGGGGAGATGTCGCCCAAATTTCTCGCAAATAAAGTGATAACCTAGAATTGGATTCCTAAGTGCGTATGACTAATGTTTGGCATCTAATGATGTTATTGTAGATCTTGGAGAAGCCAAGACGTAAGTTTGGATTAATTTAGGGAGCGGACGAGGTATGTAAAGCCTAATTTTTCTTTCTCTTGGCATGTCTTGATTGTATGTAGGCTAGAATACGAGTCTCCGGGTAACTCCACTCTTAAGATCCGAGCCGTATACGATTCTTGTTTCCTTCGGATGTCAATGTTCTTGATATTGTCAAACTATGGTTCATAAGTCTTTTGTATAATTGGATTTCAAGTTTTGCATAAAGAATGTTGCTTTTAAAAGGTTTCGTAACTACGAACAATCGTAACTTTCATAGACGAGCTCGGATCGCTTCGAAACGTTCGCGGGAGATTCTATAATGGATAAGGTCTCCAACTTTCATAAATGGACCCGGATTGGTTCGATACTCGTCCGTGGGCCCCGAGACTCTCCTTTGTGTAGAACTAATGACTTTTGAAAGGATTGAGTATAATTATTGTCTTAAACTTCGGACGTTGACTACTACTTCTCTAACGACGACTATGCCCTTAATTTCCGTTAGCTATTTCATATGGTTTGATATGTGTCTACGAGTCTTAAAGTTCGATTTGATATGTCCTCGATCGACGTTTGAAAGAAACTTGATTTGACTATCGCCTTGGTTTTAAATGATAATCCACTTTGATTATTTTATGAGTTTTTGAAAATGTTTTAAATCGCATATAGTCTCCCACGACTCGCTCGTGCATATGGTTGCTATATCCTTCACCGAGTCCCGGCCGGTTATGTTTCGTGCACTTTGATATATTCCGGAGTATGATGTGTCCGGTACGCCGAGTCCCTTGGCCGGGTACCGTGTATATTTGGCATTATGGGGTGTTACGGCGTTATGATGTGATATGATATGTTCGGGTGTCGGAGATATGAAATCTTCGGAGTATGATGTGGCGTGGCGCCAACGACGGCGGGCGACCACCGTTCTAAGAGCCCTATGCATGGTTTGTATTTTTATGAGTAAGCTTTTTAATATTTTGAATATTGCATTTACTTTCCGTACTTCCGGTTTTGACCGTGATCTTGTTCACTATATTTCATGCTTTGCATACTCAAGACATATTCCGTACCGACCCCTTTCTTCGGGGCCGCGTTTCATGCCGCGTTGTGCACAGTACTCATTTTGGATGATCCACCAGCTTAGATTCCCGTTCACCTTACTTGAGCGCTCCCTTGTTCGGAGCCTATACTTTGATCCGGCCTTCGTTATTGTATATATGCATATGTTTGTTCACGGGCACGGCGGGGCCCCCGTCCCGTCATATGATTCGTTATGCTCCCTTAGAGGTCCGTAGACATATATGTGTGGGTTGGCGGGGTACTCACCGTCGCCGTGTCCGTGTGATTGTTGGACGTTATGCTATGACAGCCTTATCGCTTATATGTGATACTATTTTCCGGAAGTTATGACAAATATATGTATATGTATATTTGTGGGTTTCGGGCGACGTTCCACTCTTTCCGTAAATATATGTTATTTGTACACGGTATAAGTTATTCGTACGCTATTTTCGATTTGGGATACTAGGTATGTACGAGTGCCCACCCCCTACGGGTTGGGTCGTATTGGGATTGGCCTAAACCAATGTGGGATCGGGGCCTAAACCAATGTGAAATTTTGCCTCATCATTGGGTTTGTTTATTGGGTTTGCCCCACCACCGGGTTTGCCCCACCATTGGGTTTGCCCCACCACCGTTCCGATACCAACCGATCATTGCATCCATACATATAACATATCGTACTTCGTATCACATCATATTTCGAAATACACATCATACATATCTATATTTGTATATTTCGGCGTACCGGACACATCATAACACCATATCCATACACGGTTCCCTTTAAAATGCGAACCGACATCATACTGAAACACATTATTTGTACGAGAAACCATACGCACATAAATCCTTATTATTCGTGATCAAACAAGCCTTCATTTAAAAATAAAACAGTTGTCTAATTTGGGATCAAACAAAACTTTAGAAATCATAGTTATATATCAAAATCATATGCATAAAAATCCTCATTTCAAACTCGACAAATAAGTAATCATACTCTGGGTCGGAAGCATAGCCACATTGAGCTTTTTATATCGTGACACAACAGGTAAGAACAAATATATACATATGCAACGAAGAACATATATGCTAAAATATAGGCTCCCGAACAAAGAGAGCACTCACGGGCATAGGTGTCCTAGGTGCAGCATCACCGAAATGGGCAGACTATTCGGCGGCATAAAATGCAATTTCAAAGAAAGTGGGGCCGCAATGAATATGTAATCGAGTATGCAAAGCGTAAATACAATAGAAATGTAATCATAATCGAAACGTATACGTAACGTAAGTTACATATTCAAAATACCAAAACGTTTACTTTTAAAACACAAATCATGCATGGGGCTCAAAGAATATGGTCGCCCGCCCGTCATTGGCCCTACAACATAGCATAACACCAGAAGGTTTCAAATCTCCGTAACCCGACATATCTCCATAACACGTCATAACACCACAATCACAGCATAACACCAAAGCATATAGGGTCCCCGGTCCTCTAGCGAGGAACTCGGTGAACCATAACACAAGATAACACCGTAGTATAACATAGTGCGCACGACAACATAACCGGCCCGGACTCGGCGAAAGATACAACAGAATGCACGAGCGTAGTCGTGAGTAACCATATGCATAAAAATCATTATTACGGACTCAAAAGTTAAGTAGATTAACCATACCTCGAGGGTTAGGATGATAGTCATACTAAGTTCTTTCAAAAGTCATCAGAACTATACAAAGGGGAGTTGTGGGGCCTACGGGCGAGTATCAACTCAACCGGAGCCCGTCTATGAAGATTAGAATCATTATACGCTACAGAACCTCCTACGAGCTTATCGGGGCGATCCGGTTCTGTCTACGAAAGTTACGGTAGTTCGTAGTTACAAAATCTCTCAAAAACGGAACTCTTTATGCAACACTTAGTTTTCAATCAAACAAAGAATACAAGGACCATAATTTGACTACATTAAGGCTACAACCATCAAGGAGTGAATAAGGGTTCTAGATGTGCCCGGATCGTATGAATAGAGTTACCTCGAGGCTCGGATCTTAGCCTACTTACAACTAAGACATGCCAAAAGAAAGAAAAGGTAGGCTTTACATACCTCGTCCGCTCTCAAAGTTAATCCAAACTCAAACCTCGGGCTCCTCAAGATCTACAAATACGTCATAATATGCCAAACATTAGCTATAGATACTTAGGAATTCAATTCCAAGTGAACACTAAATTCTACAGAAATTTGGGCAGCATTTCCCCTGTAAATACAACAACCCCGAGAATTTAACTCGGCCAATTCAACAACAACAACACCAATAATCATTCTAACAACATCAACAATCAATCCGAAATGCATTATATCATTAGTAACTCTCTTTTACATCATTCAACAACATTCATTATATTCAATTCAACGACTTACATTCAAACCACCATCAACGCTCATACATTCAAATACTAGCCCGAACCCATATCAACAATATTCAAGGACATTTTAAACAATTCACACAATATTTCTAACATCCCAAACAACACTCCATTCCACCCGAAAACTGCCCCAAACCCGAGAACAACACAACTATATTCCTTTCTCCCAAATTCATGAATTACACCAACAATCCACACTTTAACAATATCATTTCCATAAATATAAAAATTACATAAGAAACGCATTAACTTCCAAGTCAGCCCGCAACAATTACAACATCAACTTGAATCATTAAACTCTCATTTCCAACATAGAATCCACATAACAACAACAACCAAAACTCTAAGAAAATTAATTCATTCTTTGCCATACATGAGAGGCTATATTCGGCCAACACACCCACATACAAACTTCATGATTTTCATTCATTTCAACACACTACAATAACCAAACATGCTAAATAGAATTAATTCACCACTCCTACACAACATACACACCTACACGTCCACACCCATCCACACGGCCTCACTTCCACATGCAATATTTCATGAGTTTCATCCCTTTACATACTACAACACACATAAACCATCTATAACATATAAAAACAAGATTAAACCTTACCTTTCTTCTTCAACTTCACAACTAGCTAGGGTTTGCAAATGATGAAAACAAATGGTTTATTGACTCCACAACAACTCTACGTTAACAAGGGACCTCCAATTAGTTGATTTGCTAGGAGAAACTATTTTTTTTATGGCTAATCTTGATCTTCAATTTTTTTGGGGTTTGGCCGAATGGCCTTTGGTGTTCATCCAAGTTCTTGATTTTTTTTCTAAGTGTGGGATGATGAGAAGATGACTTATTAGTCATCTTGTGTTCACTTATGTGAATAATACAAGTGTCCCATGGCCCACACATGGGTTGGACCAATTAAATTTGGCCACAAAATGTGTGGGGACCATTTCCAAGCCACACGGCCAACATGGCCAATTTTTCATGAATTGCCAACTTTCAATATTTCACTTTTAGCCCCAAAATTTTCCTAAATGTTCCATGCCAACAAATTCATAAGCAACTTATGTCTTAAAACAAAATCGTAGTTAAAAGTCTCGGCTTTGTATCCGGGAATAGTCTTGTCCCTAACTTATCATGGTTAACCCGGATTGTCCCGATGTACAAAATACGGGATATAACACTGAAGAAGTCAGCTCATTTTGTTATAGCCCGTATTTTGTACGTTTGAAAATCTCAAAGTCGACGTGAAAAGTTAAGGGCGAGACCATTCTCAAAAATTATTTTAATGTACGAGTTGTTGTGGATATTATTTATGACTATTATTAGTATGGAATTATTGTGAGAGGCTAAGGGCAAAAAGAGAAATCCACTAAATGGACCGTGGAAATAATACGGAAGGCCAGGGGCAAAATGGTAATATTGAGAAAAGTCGAGGGCAAAACGGGAATTTCACCAAGGGTACAAAGGTTAAAAGGGCCATATTGGCTATGTGACAAAAAGAAAAAGAAAGAATGGAAAATAAGATGACAAAATAAGTCATCTTTTTCTATAAATTCAAGAAATTTCTAGAGAGGGGGCATGTGCCCCTCACATGCTTATATAGCTATATATATGTGTGTGTGTGGTCATCTTTTTATGTTTAAGAGAGTGGAAGAAAAAGAGAGAACAAAGAAAAAAAAAAGAGAGAGGGGATTCACCGGGGCCTTCCTAGAAAGAACATGGTCCAAAAATTATTTTTCTCTTACATTTCAAGTAATTGAAATGTCCTCTTTAACGTGGAAGATTCATGGAACAAGAAAATCGTTCATTGGTATGAAATTCATAATTCCTAGCCAAGTGGAAGTTGAAGAACAAGTGGAAAAGAAAAGACTTTATCCCTTCTCTTATGTGTTGCGGATGATGGTATATGTTGTAGCATGAAGGAATCAATGAAATATACAAAAAAAAATATATATGTTTGTTGGAGGCTTGGCCGAATGGTGTAGTGAAATGGTAAGGTGTGATGAATTGATTTTGTGTAGAATTTTAATGGTTGTTGTAGATGGTTTGTATATGTTTTAGTATAGAAAATGGATGAAAAGCATGGAACACATGTACATAGTAGAAGCCGTGTGGTGTATGTGGTGGTTAATTATGTATGTAGCACGTTGGTCGTTGTTATTACGTCAAGAAATGAATAAAGATTTATAGAAATGTGCATGCCAAGTTTGGCCGTGTGTTGTGTTATGTGTGTTGTGTCGTACAGTTGGTCGTGTTGTGTTGTGTTGCATGGAAAGAATGGATTGATTCTATGTAGAATGTTGTTTGTGATTGAAGTTGAAGGTTTCGGATGAAGTAGTATGTAGATTAAGTTGTTGGAACATTATGTAAATTGAATCGAATTGAATTGAATATTGAGGTGTTGCTAGAATGATTGTTGGCATTGTTGTTGATGGTTTGGCCGGGTTGAATTCTGGATGGTTGTTGATTGAAATTGACCAAGTTGAACTTGTGGGATGGAGTATTTATAGGGGAAATGGTGCCGAAATTTCGGTAGCCAAGTGTTATTTTAAGATTAACCTTTAAAGGCTTCTAATCAATGTTTGGTAAACATGACCAAATTGTAGATTTTCGGATTTGCAACTTGGATTTGGAGTAGCGAGGTAAGGAGCGGAAAGAGGTATGTAAGGCTTCACTTTCCTTCTTGGCATGTCTTAGGCGTAATAGGCTTAAATACGTGCCTTTAGACCACTCTAATTCTAGAATCCGAGTTTGAAATTAACTACTATTCATTCGGAAGATTGAAGTAAATGCTCATGAATAGTTAAAAGAATTGTCTAAACACCTAGAACTTGCATGAATAAGATCCGACTACCCTAAAACTCTCATAAGTAATGTCATGAAATGCATTATACGAAAATTGTGTACGCCGCCTCATTTGACCGAGGTGGGCCCACTATTCCCGAATTCCCTCCTATTGTCCCATTAGGCTTATTTCCGTACTATAGTTAATGGGAGTTCTTGGTTATCATTCCGACTACCAAACAATAGCTGTTCTAACTAAACCATTGACCCCAAGGCATGATTTTCCTTCCTAAAAGTTTACAAATGTTTTCCAAAAATATTCATTTTTTCTCCAAAACCAAGTTTTACAATATTGAAAGTCTTAATGACTAAAACGACGACTATGGTTCTATGATGATAATGATGATGCAGGATATGAGAAAAAGTATATGACGAATATGTCAAGGATATGTTCTTACTACGAATATGACGATATGAAATGTTAAGCTATTTTTGGATAATGACTATTTTCAAAGGTTTTAAAGTAAACGAAATGATGCCTTATGATTCTCGTTATATGTTTTTTTCCATGAAGTTATTCTCCATTGATAGTATCGCCTTATATAAATTGTTCCTTCAAGGTGAGACAAAGCGCCCATGGTTGTTCCATATCGGGATCGGAGGTTATCGACCTTACGTCACTCCGATAGAGTCATAGCTTTTCTTTGGGCTCCCCGCATGCTATGCTATGATATATGTATATATATATGTATATGGGGAAGATGGGAGCGGGCATGAGCGCTATAGACGCCGGGTTATACACGGTGACATGTAGCCGTATTTGACTTGATATCATCCCGGACGCGGAATGCCGGACGCGGGATATATATATATATATTATGGTTAAATGGATCGGTCGCCGACGCCTCGGCAATACTACATGCTCTATTTTCTATATATATGAAAAGAAATGTTTTTCAAGGAAAGATAAGCATGCATGGTATCCGCCTCCGAGGCATTCACATGTACAAAGTTACCTCTTGATCTTATGATATGCTCTATATTTCCATACGCTGATATTCATATGTTCATTTCTTACTATGTTACTATTCACGCCTTACATACTCGACATTGCTCGTACCGACTTCTTCTTCGGGGTCGCGTTTCATGCCGCGTAGTACACCGGCACGAAAGCGTGGCTAGTGAGAAGAGGTTCCAGCGGGCTGGCAGACCCCACTTGTTCATGCGGAGTGTCAACAGTCGAGCTTGTGCAATAGAATTTCGAGTCGATGTTAGAGACTTTGCGTGCACGTATCGGGTATAGAGTGTCAGATCTAAGCACAAATAATATGTTATTATGTTTTATGTCATGGCCCCATATGATGATAGTCTTTACTTATGAAAAAATGGAGAGTATACCATGTATCTTATTCTTAATTGATTCACGAGTTTACATATGTAATAAGAGTCAGCGAGTTCGCTCGGCTCCGAACATGGGGTCGGGTGCCCATCACACCCTAGTAAAGTCGGGGTGCGACACATTTCCTACCAGTCAAAACTACATACGCATCAGATGATTATGCAAAGTTGTATCTTAAAGAGATAGTAAGGCTTCATGGAGTTCCCATGTCTATTATCACTGACATGGGAGCACAATTTACAGCTAAATTTTGGAGATCCTTCCAAGAAGGGTTGAGAACGCCGGTGAAACTCAGCACGACATTCCATCCACAGACTAATGGGCAAGCTGAATGCACAATTCAGACCTTGGAAGATATGTTCCTGGCATGTGTATTAGATTTCGAAGGTAACTGGGATGATCATTTGCCCCTTATTGAGTTTGCATATAACAACAGTTATCACTCTAGCATTCAAATGGCTTCATATGAGGACCTAAATGGGAGAAAGTGTAGATCGCCAATTGGATTGTTTGAAGTAGGGGAGACAAAACTAGTGGATCCAGATTTGATTCAACAAGCGGTACAGAAGATCAAGCTTATTCGAGATCGATTGTTGACAGCTCAGAGTCGTTAAAAATCAAATGCGGATAATCGTCGACGAGACTTGGAATTCCAAGTTAATGATTGGGTATTCTTGAAAGTGTCGCCGATGAAAGGTGTAATAAGATTCGGCAAGAAGGGAAAGCTTAGTCCTTGGTATATTGGGCCTTACAAGATTGTGCGTAAGGTGGGCCAAGTAGCTTATAAATTAAAATTACCTTCGGACTTAGAGGCAGTTCACTCAGTTTTTCATGTGTCAATGCTTCATAAGTGCGTTGGAGACCCTTCCAGAATTGTGCCTATAGATGATGTCCAAATTACCAAAAAACTATCTTATGAAGAAGTACCCATTGTCATTATAGATAGGAAAGTTTGGAGACTTAGAAACAAGGATGTAGCTTTAGTAAAAGTTTTGTGGAGAAATAATAACAGAGAGGAAATGAATTGGGAAGCAGAAGAAGATATGAAGTCCAAGTATCCGCATTTATTTCAACCCCTTGGAAAGGTTCAGGCAGAAGCATCATTGTCCCCGGGTATGTAATGCTTCCTTTGATGATTTTTGGGTCGTGTGTGGCCAATATTGTTATTGTGTTGAAGCCCTGTGAGGCATTGTACATTTTGGATTGTTGTGACAGGATGGTAGTGGTACAGTTACAGGGAAAAGTCTGGCCAAATTTCTGCAGAACCCTTAAGAATTTAACATTCGGGGACGAATGTTCTTAACGAGGGAGGAATGTTACACCTTGGGGGAGATTCACGTTATTCGCATGATGAGTGGACTAACGCGAGTCTAGGGTGCACATGAAGGACCTACAAGTAAGAAAGGATACTTAATAATTCTAATTAAGATTCCAAAGACATTTCAGGCAAAAGAAGAAAGCTCGTCGGAGAAAGTTAAGGTAGAGTCTTGTTTGGGAGAATTTCACATCATTTGAGTTAAGCCTTGCTTGGTATCACTTTGAGGAAGAGATATAAAGCCCCTTGTATGGTTAATTAAGTGTTATATAAGTTCCAAAAAGGTTTCACAAGGATTGGGGGTCAAACGAACCAAAGAGAACACAATTGCGCGAAGTCAGGAAAATTGGGGCAGTGTGCACCCGCACACTGAGTGTGCTGAGCCGCACACTATGCGCCAGCTCCCCAAATTGGGAGATCTCACTGCCCAGCACCTTCCCTAAGTGGTTGGGAGAGTGTGTGACCGCACACTCAGTGTGCAAGGTCGCATACCCTCCGCCAACTTGGTCGGGGGGCGAAAATGCTACCTTTTTAAATCCCAAACGATCCTAAGTTAATTTCTAACTTCTCCCACTTATTTCTCCACCTCTATAGACACTAACAAGGAGTTATTGAAGGTTCCATACCACTCCATACCCTTCCATAGCCATTGAAAGAGAGAATCATCATTTACACCCCAAGGTAAGCCAAGAAAAGTGATTGTTCTTGATTTCTTGCAAAGTTGGAATGAACTTGATCTTGAAGGGAGTTGCGCTAGGTGAGGTTCCTTGAACATAAGGTATGTTTTTCATCTTATTTACATGGTTGGATGGATGTAAAGGTTTATTGATCCCTTAGAAAGGAAAAGAATTAAAGTGGAGAAGCCATGGATATTGTAGTGAGGAAGATGACTATGGTGCAAACTTGAAAGGGGATTTTGGTGGGAATTGATGTTAAATTAAATATAATTAATTGAATATGATATTATGGATGTTGATAGTATGATTTGGGAGTTGTTTTATGATATGGTGAAAGTTAGAGAAATAGGGGGAGTGCTGCCCGAATTCCGTTAGCCCTTTAGTTGCTCTAAATTGAACTTAAGCATATTTTCGATGACCTAACCTTAGTACGAATTCTCTTGAATATAGAGTTGCGAGCTTTGGAGGAAAACGTTTAGTCGTTAAGGAGACATAAAGGTATGTAAGGCTACTCCCTTTCTTTCAAAGGCATGATTCCTATGTTATGATTCTATCCCCATTTTCCATAGCTTCCTTATGCCCAAAGGTTAGAAGTTTATGATTCTTAAAAGCTTCTTATGATACCAAAGATGAGATATTTTCTATGATAAACATGATGATGATGATTTTAATGCTAGAAATTCCAAAGCTTATGATTGTGATGCCATTATGAGATTATTAAGCTATTTCATGAATTTCTTGATTTTGTCTATTGTTGTTGATCTCACCTTATGAATTGTTCCTTCAGGGTGAGATGTAGCGATGATGATTATTCCATAATATAAATCGGAGGTCACCAACCTTATGTCACTCCGATAGAGTTGTAGCTTTGATTGGGCTTTCATGCATGCTATATGTATATGTATGATTACACCGCGCCTAGTTAGCCGGGCATGACACCACTTCGGTAGGCGGCTTATGGATAATGATAACACCGTGCCTATTTAACCGGGCATGACACTACTAGTGGGCGGTGTGTGATGGTTACCCCGGACGCGGGAGGCCCGAACGTGGGCTAATGATGATTATGTATACATGTTTATGATGTTTTATAAATAAATGCAGGCATGCATGGTTCTCGCCTTAAGAGGCAGTTTGATGTATAGGTTATCTCTTTATCTCATGCCTCCTTGTTCTTTATATGTTATTATTCATGCCTTACATACTCAGTACATTGTTCGTACTGACGTCCTTTCTTCTGTGGACGCCGCGTTCATGCCCGCAGTAAAGGTGGAGACTACCCCGATCCCAGAGCCTTATCACGGAGACTTAGGAGCACTCCACTACTTCGGAGTCGTTAGTTTCATCGGGTATATTTCTTGTGTGTATATGTTTGGGCATGACGGGGTCCTGTCCCGTCCTTATGCTTTCTAGTACTCCAGATAGAGGCTCGCAGACATATGTGGATAGTTAGAACTCATGATCTCACTGATACACATTTTGTATATCATTTTTGTAGCCTTGAGGGCTTGTACGTAAATAAGTAAAACGAGACGGTTAATGGTTATCGTATAATGAGTTTTATTTGAGAATTTACCTTCATGCATGTGGGGTTAGTTGAGAGTTAGATGTATGGTCCACCGAGATAAAAGGGAAGGAGTACGCTAGATGGTGCTCAGTAGGCTAGCTCTGGGTACCCGTCATGGCCCCTAGTTGGGTCATGACAGAAGTTCCATTACAAAGATCCATAATTTCATAGATAATCTTGAAATCGTTTCCACTTCTTTCAACAAGATTCCATTGTCATAGTTCCTTTTTAAAGCATTCGTGTCAATAATTAACCCTCGTTAATGACCATCTCTTATAGAAGAAAACGATTATGATTTCATATACGTATATAGAGGATAATACAATCAAGGTTTAATGTGGGCTTGTCCCCTCACGCACACCAACCACAATCAAAACATGAATTATGGTTTTGTGTGAGAAGTTTACCTTTTTATTCAATAAAGAACTTTTGAGAAGAAGACATACATCCATAATAAGGTTTTTAAAAGAGAGACATACCTTAATTAATCCTTACGTAATTCAAAAATTTACTTTTACAACGAAGAACACCCAAAACCCTAACGTGAGTCACCTTCAGAAGGGTTACTTTGCAAACCCTAGGTTTTTCATTCAAGAATCATGTTAAGAATCATGAGTTTAATGCTAGGATTGATTAATAATGTTAAAGATGTTCTTACCTTAAGGTTTGGAGACTTGGAAAAAAGATTTTTCGTCCTTAAGGTTTATGAGAATGAGAATAATTGGTAAAAAATTAACTGAACCCGCTATTTATATACACAACTGTCAGCTGGTGAAATACGCCGTAAATACGGACCATATTTCAAAATACGGGTCGTAAACTCTGGCCATATTTAACGATAACAAAATAGTGGGCAGTCTAGGGAACGGGTGAAATACGCTGAGAAATACGGACTGTATTTCAAAATATGGGTCGTAAACTCTGGCCGTATTTTATCATTAGCAAAACAGTGAACACCCTAGGAAGGTGGTGAAATACGCCCAAGGAATACGTGCCGTATTTTACATTTAACAAAAACAGTGAAGTCCAATTCTCCAAGACACTTTCACACTTAACTCGGATTTATGGAGTGTCACATTATCCCCCCCCCCCCTTAAGATCATTCGTCCTCGAATGAGAATCATAGCCTAGAAAGAATTCACTAAACCACAAGTTGTTTCGAACAAACACAATGATTCATCTATGAATAATTTAAAACACTAGCTCATACCTGCCATAGGAAACAAGTGAGGATATCTCTTCTTCATGTCCTCCTCTGCTTCCTCAGTATTATGGTTTCGCCACAACACCTTGATCGACGCCACATCCTTCGTCCTCAACTTTCTAACTTGACGATCTAGAATCTGAATCGATTTTTCTTCGTAGAATAACCCTTCATTAATTTCTATCTTTTCAGGGTTCAACACATGGGAAGGATCGGGTTGGTACAACCTCAACATCGAAATGTGAAACACCGGATGCGCCATGGCCATATTAGATTATAACTTCAACTCATAACCCACGGTCCCAATTTTCCTACCAATATCATAATGGCCAATGAAACGAGGACTAATTTTCCACCTCTTACCAAACCGCATTACTCCCTTCATCGGCGACACTTAACACCTTGTCACCGACAGAAAACTCTAGCTCACGCCGCCTCATATCCGTATAGGACTTCTGTCTACTCTGAGCTGTCTTGAGTCGTTGCACAATAAGATTAACTTTCTCAATTGCTTCATGAACTGAATTCGGACCCAACAATTCTACTTCAGTTGGTTCAAACCAACCAATCAGAGACCGATAACGCCTCCCATAAAGGGCCTCATAAGGAGCCATTTGAATACTCGCTTGGTAACTATTGTTGTACGTGAATTCCATAAGAGGTAAATGTTCATCCCAACTTCCTCCAAAATCTATAACACAGGCCCTCAGCATATTTTCCAATGTCTGAATAGTTCTCTCCGCCTACCTGTCAGTTTGAGAATGAAAGGCAGTGCTCAATTTCACTCTAGTTCCCAAACCTTCCTGAAAGGATGCCCAAAAATGAGCAGTGAATTGCGTACCTCTGTCCGATATGATGGATGTCGGAATCCCATGTAATCTAACTATATCCTTTAGGTATAGCTTGGTGTACTGTGCCGCGGTATATGACATCTTCACAGAGAGAAAGCGGGCAGACTTTTTGAGTCTATCAACTATCACCCAAATCGAATCAAAATTGGCCTTTGTAAGGGGTAAACCCACAATGAAATCCATGTTGATCTCCTCCCACTTCCACTGCGGAATCTTGATATTTTGAGCCAGGCCTCCGGGCCTTTGTTGTTCAGCCTTCACCTGTTGACAGTCGTTTTTGTCACGACCCAGCCCCGTGGGCCACGACTGGCGCCCTATTGGGGCGCCCAAACGGACATTCATATCAAATCATCATAATTTATCATAGCTCAGACGTCATAATCATTAATGAAAGCAGGCGTAAAAATAAATACCAATTTAAGCGGGTCGCGGATATAAAATACCATATCAAAATGTAAGATGCTAGAATATACATCGTCGAACACATATATACACATATGCAGACATATGGGCCGCTATGGCCCCCAGACCAAACGGACCGAGTAAAGATACAAGTCACAACAAAAACAAAACATACATA
>NC_081349.1:68933560-68941313 GCF_029784015.1 Lycium ferocissimum
TGTGCATTGGATGGGCTGATTTGAATACATTGTGAATTATCCGAAGTGTTTTTGAATTTTGCTAAGTGATCTTGGGTTAGTTATGAATATGCGAGCATTAATGTCGACTTGTATGTGAGAAGTAAATTGAATGTAAATGAATGTCGTCGAATTATATGGAAAAGAGTTATTAATGTTAGAATGTGTTTGGAAATTGCTTATGGATATTGTTGGAGTGCTTGTTGGTTTTGTTGTTGATATTTGGGCCGAGCCATATCCTCGGGATGGTGTGTTTACGGGGGGAAATGCTGCCGAAATTTCGGTAGACAAGTATTGAGGCAAGATTGGAATTTTAAGTCTCATGAATAGTAATGGTAAATGCGACCCAAATTGCAGATTTTGGCAAACTTGGAACTTGGATTTGGAGTAGCGTAAACGGCGGAAAAGGTATGTAAGGCTTCACTTTCTTTCTTTGGCATGTCCTAGACGTAGTAGGCTTGAATATGTGCCTCGGGGACAATTCCTTTCTTAGATATTCGAGATTGAAATTAACTACTATTCATTCAGTAGAATTGAATTAGAAATTGTGTGAAATGATGGAAGAACTCCCTAAACCTTTGGAACTTGCAAGAGTAGAACCCGACTACCTCATTATGTTCTACAATGCACGTGGTGGTGTGACAATGTTCTAGTATAATTATTTCCTCGGTTTTCCAAGAAATGGCTTCAGGAAACGCGTTTGTGGTTCAACGATGATTTTTAAAGAACTAGTTTGTATAAAGAAACACAAAATTGATTTTTCTAAAACCACTCCGATGGGGGTGTGAGATTTAATATTTAAACTTTCTAAAACCACTCCGAAGGGTGCGGTGGCCTCGCTATGCCGAGTGTGCTATAGCCTCGGTCCGTGTCCGAGCGAGCCGTGGCCTCACCGATCCCGAGTGTGCTATGGCCTCGGTTCACGTACGGGAGTACTATGGCCTCAGCTTATGTCTGAGTGAGCTACTTTTTCCAAAACCACTCCGAAAGGGGTGCGAGATTTTACTATTTCATTTCACTTACTACTTTTATCATTACTAAAATGCCCGAAGGGGCCGTTATTATTATTATGCCGGAGCGTGCAATGCCCGAAGGGCCACCATTGATATTGAGCCGGAAGCGGCTGCCCAGGGGCCATTAGTCGGAAGCCGCCCGGCGGGCCATATTGATAGCGGAAGCGGCTGCCCGAAGGGGCCATTATTGATATCGAGCCGGAAGCGGCCTGAAGGGGGGGCTATCATTATTTTGCGGAAGCGGCGCATGTGATGTATTGCATTATTTCTTTAGAAGAGGTGTTCTAGATTACATTACTTACTCTGGATTCGTTACTTGGATTGCGATTATTTACTTAAAGCTTGTTGAGATTCTGTGTATTTATCTATGTTTTCTCTTAAGCGAAGGCACGGGTAATGAGCGTGATTGTGATTTCTTCCCTCCTAAATTGAGCTATGGTTATTATTTGTTATCGCTTTACATACTCGGTACATACTCCGTCGACCCTCCTTCTTCGGGGGGCGTTTCATGCCACGCGGTACACCCGTACGAGTGAAAGACTTTGCTAGGAGGCGTTCCGGCGAGATTGGCGAGCTCCATCTCGGTTCGGAGTGTTGCCGGAGTCGAGTATTTATGTCATGGTATTTGTACATCTAGAGACTTTGCGAGCCGGTGTCTCGTGGATAGTGTGTCGGGAAGTGCGAATAATTTGTAAATGTTAAAAGAGTATGCATTTTCAGATAATGATTGTTGTTTGAAAAGTTCCATGTTTTAAGAGGTTTCCGAGATGGCAGGTTTTATTACGCGAATATCTAAGGGTTCGCTCGGCTCTGAGGAGAGTCGGGTGCCCATCACATCCTAGTAAGGTCGGGGTGTGACAAAGTGGTATCGGAAGCGAGTCTGTCCTAGGGGTTGTCTGCAAAGTCGTGTCCAGTAGAGTCCTGTTTATGGTGTGAAGCGCGCCACATCTATAAACAGGAGGCTACGGGGCATCTAGGAATTGTTGACCTTCTTTCTGTCATAGATCGTGCGGTAGAGCCAAGTCATAAGAAAATGAAATCCCATATGTAAGCCTTATATACGACGAAAGGAGGTAAGTGTGGATGTATTTGATCAGTTACCCGAGACCGAAGTTACGGATGGCAAGAATGTGATATGAAGTCATATACCCGATGGGTATTGATGGCAATCGCGGTGTACGATTTCGGCTAATAAGAATTGGTAAAGGTAGCGTGGAAGATTGAAAAGGGCAAAACGGTAATTGCACAAGAAAGGACGTGTTACGAAAATGCCTCAGAATCTGTGAAACTTTGACTGGCTCCAGATTATGTAATAAAGGTCATGTGTGGAAGTGGGCGTGATTATACCAGCACTAGGGGGCCAGAATCTGTCGAAGTCGCGAGGTTAAGCGTGCTCAGGAGGGAGCAATTTCACGATGGGTGACCCCCTGGGAAGTATGTTAAATTTTCACAAATATTGATCCAAGGGACAATGAGAGATTAGAATGTACAAGATGGTTGGAGGCTATAAAAGGAGCCACCTAGCGCGCGACAGGAGAGATTAGAGAAGAGACAGAAAGCACGCTATGGCTTTGGAATTAGGGTAGGCTTGAACTACGTTTGGAAGCATTTTGTGGATTAGTTGATAATAATTATGTATATACATAGGAATGCGTATGACGCCCATTGTGATTGAATTAGTGGGCACGTGTGTCCAACGTGAAGGCTTGTTGGCGTGTAAGGAGCCCCGCTTAAAAGGGGGAAGCGAGGTGAGAGAAATGTGAGGGTGAGATAGAGATAGTTGATACGGTAATGTGTTCGATATGGACGCTTGGGCTACAAATGAGGCCCTTTATTGAAGTAAGCTCGTAGGCTCGGGAGAACCGACTAAAGTAGTGTGAGGAGTTAGGCCCAGACTTTGAATAATGTGACGCCGAGAAAATGGACGTATATGAAGAGAAAGAGTGTAACAAAGAGAACGGTGTTGGGTAGCTTAAGGGCTAATATGAAGGATCGAAATAGCTTTGAAAAGGGAGCTCCCCGAGGTGCTTAGGAGGCCCCGTACGACTAGTCGAACATTCGAGGGACGAATGTCCTAAAGGGGGGAAGAATGTTATATCTCGTATTTCGCACGTCGGAATATTTTTTTTAAGTTGGTTGCGAAGAACTATGGACAAGGTTACCTCTCGACTTTGTTTTACGACAAGTGGTTTATGATTTAGTTGGAAGGAAACATTATGGAAAAATTTCAAATTTCATGAAATTAGAGTGATGTGGGCCATGGCCACATGGAAGTTAAAAATATGGGAATTAGATGATTAGGATAATTATTTTCATCATTTTCATCTTTAAGAAAATTCTAGAGAAGTGGAAAAAAAAAAAAAAAAAAGAAGAGAAAGACATGGAGCATGTGCTTGGCATGTGCCATATTTTTATTTATATATATGTATAAGTGATGACCATGCAAGTCATCTTTTTCATTCCACCTCCTAGAAATTTCAAGAAAGATGAAGAGAGAAAAAGAAGGAGAAAAAAAAAAAACGACCAAAGAAAGGGGCTGGTAGAACCAGACCCCTAAAGTTGAACATGGAGAACCTTTTCTTCTAGCTTTCTTACTCATTGGAAGGCCCTCTACGACGTGGAATAGTTGTTGGAACAAATTAATCGTTCGTTGTGGCTTTGAAGGGTTCTAGCCGTGGGAAACATGGATGGAAAAAGGTGAGTTTTGAGCTTCTTTACTTGTTTGGTAGGTGTTTATACATGTTGTGATATGTAGAATGAACAAAGTTCATGAAGTTATGGGGTGGTGATGTGTGGCCGTGTATATGTAGTATAATATGGAAGTGATGAATTAATTTATTTAGCATGTTTGAATTGTTGAATTGTGAACGCTTTGAGCATGTCGTAATATGTTGAAATGGATGAAATTCATGAAGTTGAGTGTGTGGAGTTGTGGCCGAAAGTGGGCTGCCTTGTGTAGCAATGAATGAACTAATTTTATGTAGCATTTTTGGTTGATGTCGCCATGGATTCTATGTTGATAATGAAGGTCTAAATGATTTAAGTGAAGTTATATTCATTGTAGCATGTTGCCGAAGTTAATGTGAATTGTATATAGTTTCATGGATTTATGGAAAATAATGTTGTCAAGGTGCGAATTGTTGATATAGTTGATGAATTTGAAAGAAAGAAATGTGTCGTCAAAGTTTCCTTGAAAATTGGAAGGTTTCGGGTCCCCTTGTGCATTGGATGGGCTGATTTGAATACATTGTGAATTATCCGAAGTGTTTTTGAATTTTGCTAAGTGATCTTGGGTTAGTTATGAATATGCGAGCATTAATGTCGACTTGTATGTGAGAAGTAAATTGAATGTAAATGAATGTCGTCGAATTATATGGAAAAGAGTTATTAATGTTAGAATGTGTTTGGAAATTGCTTATGGATATTGTTGGATGTGCTTGTTGGTTTTGTTGTTGATATTTGGGCCGAGCCATATCCTCGGGATGGTGTGTTTACGGGGGAAATCTTTGCCGAAATTTCGGTAGACAAGTATTGAGGCAAGATTGGAATTTTAAGTCTCATGAATAGTAAGCTGGTAAATGCGACCAAATTGCAGATTTTGGCAAACTTGGAACTTGGATTTGGAGTAGCGTAAACGGCGGAAAAGGTATGTAAGGCTTCACTTTCTTTCTTTGGCATGTCCTAGACGTAGTAGGCTTGAATATGTGCCTCGGGGACAATTCCTTTCTTAGATATTCGAGATTGAAATTAACTACTATTCATTCAGTAGAATTGAATTAGAAATTGTGTGAAATGATGGAAGAACTCCCTAAACCTTTGGAACTTGCAAGAGTAGGACCCGACTACCTCATTATGTTCTACAATGCACGTGGTGGTGTGACAATGTTCCTAGTATAATTATTTCCTCGGTTTTCCAAGAAATGGCTTCGGAAACGCGTTTGTGGTTCACTGATGATTTTTAAAGAACTAGTTTGTATAAAGAAACACAAAATTGATTTTTCTAAAACCACTCCGATGGGGGTGTGAGATTTTAATATTTATACTTTCTAAAACCACTCCGAAGGGGGGCGGTGGCCTCGGCTTATGCACGAGTGTGCTATAGCCTCGGTCCGTGTACGAGCGAGCTGTGGCCTCGGCGATCCCGAGTGTGCTATGGCCTCGGTTCACGTACGGGAGTACTATGGCCTCGGCTTATGTCCGAGTGAGCTACTTTTTCCAAAACCACTCCGAAAGGGGTGCGAGATTTTACTATTTCATTTCACTTACTACTTTTATCATTACTAAAATGCCCGAAGGGGTCGTTATTATTATTATGCCGGAAGCGGCAATGCCGAAGGGGCCACCATTGATATTGAGCGGAGCGGCCGCCGAAGGGCCATTATTGATATATTGAGCCGGAAGCGGCTGCCCGAAGGGGCCATTATTGATATCGAGCCGGAAGCGGCTGCCATTATTGATATCGAGCCGGAAGCGGCTGCCCGGAAGGGCTATCATTATTTTGCGGAAGCGGCGCATGTGATGTATTGCATTATTTCTTTAGAAGAGGTGTTCTAGATTACATTACTTACTCTGGATTCGTTACTTGGATTGCGATTATTTACTTAAAGCTTGTTGAGATTCTGTGTATTTATCTATGTTTTCTCTTAAGCGAAGGCTGCAGGTAATGAGCGTGATTGTGATTTCTTCCCTCCTAAATTGAGCTATGGTTATTATTTGTTATCGCTTTACATACTCAGTACATATTCCGTACTGACCCTCCTTCTTCGGGGGGGCTGCGTTTCATGCCACGCAGGTACACCCAGACGAGTGAAAGACTTTGCTAGGAGCTGTTCCGGCGAGATTGGCGAGCTCCGTCGCGGTTCGGAGTGTTGCCGGGTCGAGTATTTATGTCATGGTATTTGTACATTCTAGAGACTTTGCGAGACGGTGTCTGTGGATAGTGTGTGTGTCGGGAATGTATTTTCGGATAATGATTGTTGTGCGAATAATTTGTAAATGTTAAGGTCGGGGTGTGACACATTGAGTATGTCAACATTTTAAGATTTTCTCATATTTGATTGTTGTTTGAAAAGTTCATCGTTTTAAGAAGCTTTCAATCTTTTAAAGATGGTTTTTTTTTTTTTTTTTGTTTTGGAAAATATTGGGCATCTTGGAAAACATTTACGACTTATTAGAAAGGTAATTATATTTTAGAATTCTAGACTTCAGGGAGTTACCTACGAAGATTTTGGGACGCTCCGGATCCATTTATGAAAGTTGCATACATTCAAGCTACCTTTCCAATGAAACCTAGAAAATCTAATTCACTTTTATTGAATGAATAGTGGTCAGATTCAAACTTAGGTTTCTAGAGATAGAGTAGTCCCCAAGGCTTGTATCAAACCTATTATGTCTAGGACATGCCAAAAAGGAAGGGTAAAGCTTTACATACCTTTTCCGCTTCTTACACCACTCAAATTCAGTTCCAAATTCGCCAAAGTCTACAATTTGGTCACATTTACCAAATGTTAGTTAGAGTATCTAGAAGTTGAAATTTACAATAATCATTTGTCTACCGAAATTTCGGCAGCATTTCCCTTTTAAATACTCCATCCCACCAAGTTCAACTTGAACTTGGCCAATTTCAATCAACAACAGTCCCGAGAATTCAACCCGGCCAAATTATCAACAACAATGCCAACAACCATACTAACAATTTCAATAACCGACCCAAAGTACATTCTAACAATTCAATCAATATACTACTTCCTTCAAGACCTTCCGACCTCAATGAGAATTATACCAACTTAATAATTTACACATTAACAACATCATGTCATCAACATTATATTCCATTGATGCAAGAACATCACATTCCATTTACATAAATTTTCACAACAAGCCTCCAACTACAACCATTTCACGAAGGTCATTAAACTTTCATTAGCAATATAGAATCCACACAACAACTACTAATGCATTAAATAAAATTGACTCATTTTCTTCCACACCACACCACAACCACACGGCCACACTACCATGCATATCCACGGCACACACACACACACACACACACAACTCACTCGCCACCACCTCAATTCCACTTCCTTCATGAATTTCACTTTCTTTTTATACACTACAACATACACAAACATTCATAATACATAAAGAAAGAGAGAATGAATTCTTACCTTCTTCCTTGACTTCTCCCTTAGGTATGCCTTGTGACTTGCAAAGGATATGAATTTTTCTTGCTCCAAAGGCCACTCCAACTTGCTAAGGACCCCTTTAATTAGTAGAAAATGATTTTCAAAGAAATTTTTTCTCAAGTTTCTTGTGGAACTTTCTCTTGGCCGAATGGCCTTGAAGGTTTTGCTCTTTCTCTTTTTTTTTTGTTCTTGAATTTTCTAGAGGATTATGTGAATACAAAGATGACTTAGTCATCTTTTATGCACATGGAAAATTAATCCTTGTGGGGTAAAGCCCACCTACTTGGGTCGGCCACTTGGGCCACTTGTACAAGCCCATCTTTTTTTTTGCACTTCATGAAAATTATTTTCCAAATTCCAAATTTACCCTTCGCCATCTTCCATATTTCCACGAGTCATATTGCGAACTTACCTTTTTGCCCCTAGCCTTTCTTAATATTTCCACTTCTAAATTCTTCATAAACAAACATTTTATATGACAAAATAAGAACGCGGCCTTGCTTGTTATCTTCCCGTCGATTATCTTGACCTATT
>NC_081349.1:68941413-69003416 GCF_029784015.1 Lycium ferocissimum
TTTATTTTTTGCCTTCTTCTTTCTTTTGTTCTTTCTCTCAAGTTTCTTGAATTTTCCAAATGAACATATGATGATTTTTTTCATCCTTGTGCCATATATATATTTTAAAAGGTCATGTGCATAGCACATGCCTATCTTGTTTTTATTTTCTTTCTTCTTTTTCTAGAAATTTCTTCAATTTATGGCAAAGATGACTTATTTGTCATCCTTTTTCTTCACATGGCCAATATGGCCTTTTTGGAACTTTCATGAACTTATGTGAAATTCTCATTTTGCCCCTCGACTTTCCTCAATATTACCATTTCGCCCCTGGCCTTCCACATTATTTCCATTGGCCATTTTGCAACTTTCTCTTTTTACCCTTGGCCTTTCGCAATATTTCCATACTACCGATGTTCATAAATTATATTCCTAACAACTCGGACGCTAAAATAACTCTTGAAAATGATCTTGCCCTTATCTTGCTACGACTTTCTCGAATTATCCGAATGTATGAAGTACGGGATATAACAGATGGGGTACGCCAACAACGTATCATATCACAATACCAACAGTGGTATGCCAATAACATATCATATCACAATACCAACAGTGGTATGCCAACAACATATCATATCACAATACCAACAGTGGTATGCCAACAACATATCAAAGTACAAATACCAACAATAGGTATGTCAATTCTATCCCAATCAAAATGATAAAATCGGATTCAACATTCGCACAACTACTCATGGCATCAAACTAACACAAAAGAACAATCAAAGTACACATAACGGGGTGGCTAGTCCCAACACACATCAGGGCACAACCTAAGGTAATATCTAGCTCGACTTCATACCCGAAGGTTCACATGCTGTCTCCGACATTATAATCTAAACATGTGCTTCACTATACTAAGTCTCACCAAAGGTAAATTGTAACGTACTTGGATTGCCAAACCGCAACACCAACAACTCACTCCTTTGTCTTGCCCTTCCGCTGAACCTCAGATCTCAAGTAGTCTAAGCATGATCGAATTCTATATTAGAAATCATGAAGAATGATACTAATATTGCTATTATTTCAATTCTAACCCTAGAAATTGGGAAAATAGGCCCCCAAGGGAAAAACGGGAAATTTTGGGATAAAATATCAAATTAAATACTAGGTGATCATAACACAACCACTAGTTGTTGATTTAACTTAAGGATTAGCCTAATTTCTAATTTCAAGCAAAAACCCCCAAATTGGGTATAAACCCTAAGTCTCCAAATCTAAAATTCAACTCTAAAAGTGGAAGATATATGCTTAATAAGCTTAGATTAGTCAATATCTAACATAAACATCACCAATTTATCATTAATAATCCTAGGGATAATGTTCTCCCAAACCGTCTTTGAACTCCCATCATCATGGTTTTATTAAGGGAAAAGGGGAATCTAACATAATAATGGATTAAAGGAAGAATGAAGAAATGCGAAAGATTTACCTCCAAGATTCTCCTTAAAATATCCCTAAGAACAGTTTCTTGAAGCTCAAATATGTAAATGGGACATAATGGGGGTCTAAATGCTTTTAACACTTTATTAATCTCACTAACTGCCCGTCACCCGCTTTAGTGGTACTGGGACCGCCCTAGCGCTACCGCTTCAGCGGTCGCACGACTGCTTTAGCAGTAGAGGCCAAATCCTCTTCATCGCTTCGGCGGCAGGGCTACCGCTCCAGCGGTGCCGCTGCTATGGTGCTGGTGCTGCTAAAGCGGCCACCAGACACCAGAAACTTAACCCAAGTTTTCATCTTTCGATCCGATTTTTTGACTAATTCCCGAGGCCATCTGCTCGCATACCAAACACCTAGTCCCACATAAAAACACGCTATGAATGCGCCTATGGCCTTGGAATTTCCAAAGGAGGTCTCGTTGATCAAGTCAACCCCCGATGCCTTAATCCACAAATTCCCGACCCAAGTCCCGAAATGCATCCAAGTGCATCAGGAACCGAACCAAATACACACACAAGTTCTAAATGACCATTCGTACCTCTCAAAATTGACAAAATTTTGACAAAGGTTCATTTTTCCAAAAGTCAACTTTGGGTCAACCATTTTTTCACTCTAAGCCTATATTTTCACAAAAGTTGCCCGAATCCGGTCTAGACACCTCAGGAAGCATGTCTGTTACACCTCTCACTTTCAGAGCATGAGCACGCCACATATTTCAATGTATCAATGGAGTATCGGAGAGGTCCTACGAATTTTTGAAAGGTACAAGCCATGGAAAGTACGTAACAATGAAGTAAAGGATGAATTATGATCTAGTAAGTCATAACCGGGAAGGACAACCTTGGAACCAAAGAAAATGAATATTATCAAGTATAATTAATGATAAATATCATGTATAGAGAGTCTCGGAAGATTCCGGGACCAAGAAAATCGAAGAAAATAAGTTTGTCGAAAATTTGGCAGAAATTTTGGGTCAACTTTAGAGAAGTATATCTCCTAGTATATCCGGAGTTTCGAGGTGTTTCAAGATCCTAAAATGACGTTCGTCGAGTGTAATTTTCAATGCAATAAACCATCCATCAGTACGACATCAAAGTAGGGAGTTATGGGCATTTCAAAATAAATTGTCAAATAGCTCAGCGGGCCCCACTTGGAAAGTCAGTGGAACCTATTTTCAAAGGGTATAAATACCCTATTATTCCCCTTTTTTCATCATTTACACTTCTTTTGAACTCTCAAAACATCCATACACTTCTCTTAAACACTTATAGCCCCTTAAATCAAGAATTCAACAAGATTACACCAAACTAGTTCATGAAAAGTGATTGTTCCTGCTTCTACTTGATGTTGTGGTGAGTTTGGTCTTGAAGAAAGTTGGTGTGGCTAAATTTCTTTAAGTATAAGGTATGTTCTTCATTATATCTCTTATGTTGAGTTGATTTAAAGGTTTAACAAGTTTTAAAAGTGAAAATAGTTATGGAAGAAAGGTCATAAGGTGTTGTGTTGTAATTGTTGAGTTTATGGACTATTTTGAGCATGTTGTGGCTGTGTTGTTGGGCTAATTTCCATGTATATGGATGCTTTCTAACATTGTTGGTGTGTTGGTGAGATTATGCTCCTTGATTGGAAAGTAAGGAAATGTATATTGTTATTGTATGTTGATAAACATTGTGTGGGATGTTTTATGAAATATTTTGGTATTGATGATGATGCTGTTGGTGTTAGTGTTGTTGTTGTTGTGTTGGTTGTTGGTATTGTAATTTCGGGCTAGGGATATAAACAGGGCAGATGCTGCCCGAATTTTGGCAGATTCTAAAGGGGTTTAATTTCAAGACATAAGATAAGCATATGACGATAACCCTAACAGTAGTATGAATTCTCTTGAATGTAGATTTAAGGGCTTGGAAGGATAAGCATCAAGTAGTAGGAGACCAAAAAGGTTACGTTAAGGCTATCCCCTTTATTTTTAAAGGCATGATTCTTTTCTTATGAATCCACACATGCTTTCCATAACATCCTTATTCCCAAAAAGCTAAAAGTTCCGGATTCTCAAAGTTTTTATAATGCCAAAGATAGATGTTTTCTATGATGATAATGATGATGATGATGATCCTATCCTAGAGATTTCATAGCTTATGGATTTGATGCTATTATGAGATTATTGAGCTTATTTCATGATCTCCTTGATTTTACTCATTGTTGTTGATCTCACCTTTTGTTACTTGTTCCTTCAAGGTGAGATATAGCGATGATGATTATTCCATAATATAAATTGGAGGTTACCGACCTTACGTCACTTCGACAAAATGGTAATTTCTAATTGGGCTCTCATGCATGCTATTTATATTATATATGTATTTATGATATGAGAAAAGATGATGGCGTTATATACGCGTATATTATATGTATATGGGGTATGAGAAAAGGGTGACAACATTATATACGCTTAACCACTGATCAGTTGGTATACTATGATATCGTCCTGGATGCGGGATGCCCGGACGCGAGATATATGGATATATAATTATGATATAATATATTTATGAATTGGGCTGCACATTCCGCAACACTATTATGTTATATAAGTATAAGAAATATTTTTGTAAAAAGGCTAAGCATGCATGGTACCCGCCTAAGAGACATTCAGAAGTACAGGTTATCTCTTTATAACATGTTATGCTTCATATCTCGTGTTCATGCCTTACATACTCAGTACATTTTTCGTACTAACGTCCTTTGTTGTGAACACTGCGTTCATGCCCGCAGGTAGATAGGTAGATGGATATGACCCATAGAAGCTTCATCAGCGGAATCTCAAGAGCGCTCCATTTGCTTCGGAGCTGCAGTCTATGGGTATTGGTCATTATGGTCACTCGTATTCTATGTAGAGGCTTGTAGACATGTGTGTACAGTTAGACGTTTCTAACCCTACCAGTTCATATAGTTGTATAATATTTTAGTAGCCTTGTCGGTAGGTGAGGATGGGCATAATTGTTGAAGATTATATAGAGCTGTGCCGTTATGTTGTGATATATGTCCTTATAGATTATGATATCCATGACCTATCTTTATGGTCAACCCAGAAATGTTTATGAGACATTTGTTTAGAAGTGCTCGGTGTGTTAACTCTGGGTGCCTGTCATGGCCCTCTGGTTGGGTCGTGACAGTGTCAACGGTCCCCTCGGTCAAAAGTGAGCTAATCAATGCTCGAAAACGGGCAAAAATATCGAAAGAACTATAACGACCAATCGGGTTGTTACATATAAATATCCAGGTCTTTTTAAGAAGAATTTTGCGCACCCAAAAAGAGAGAGTTCAAAATATTGTGCTATCAAAAGATATATTTAGCATACTAAAGAATTTGGGGTTGCATACTTATTATACAGAGGAGGATCGGTGGAGCTGTTCTACTGAATAGTATTTTTTCATTCTGACGTGTAGACTTGTGTAATAAGTTTGTTCTATCGAGTTGTACCTTTATCGGCTTACATAGAAGCATAAAGGTAGATACAAACAATTGTTGTAAATTTAACTTCAAGTAGGAGGTTATTACTTGAGCGTTGTTTGCTAGTCAGAGTGTGATTAGTGAGATAGGGGTTAGAGTGTAGTTCCAAGGTTACAGGTGTGTAACTTGAATTTGTAATTGGATCATTGTTGTAGTGGAGTTGGGGAAATCCTACAGGTCTGTAGGTCGTGGTTCTTATTATCTTTTGAGCATGGTGGTTTCCACATAAATATCGTGTGTCTTTTAGTTACCTACAGTTTTATTATTTCGCAAAGGCGCTAGCATAGAACAGGTACAGTAACGTATTCCATCCATAGGCGAAAATTAGTTACACATAGGATAGGAAGTAGGTCGTGCAACCTACCAGAAGTGGAGTACAACTTGATATCAGTGTTTTAACGTAAGTCATCACGTTATCCGTATAATTGTTATTCACAAACAGATGTCATACTATATATGGAAAAGGTACTATGGACATTAGAGTTACGAAGACTTCAATCTAACTCGTCCTGGAAACACTTGTGAATTTGTTGCTGACAAACAGTGATGTGAACAATAAATGTCGGCAATAAATGACTAGGTCAAATAGACTAGAGCAAATTAATGTATTGAAAGAACTTTTATATTTAAAATGAATCAGTTGACCTGGTCTACGAATCTATGCTAATTATCAACGAAATCCGCGAATTTTAGGTGGAATGAGGATTGTAATTCTTTCTACTTCTCGAGGTATAACGGCAGACCGAGAGGCTCAAGTAGAAGGAATAGGTGGAGAAATTTTGTGTTATATCTGGTAATCCTTTATCATATCCAAATTGGATTTGAAACTTCCTATTTATGAAATTTGTGAAAAATAAAAAGGGGTTTTGGGGTGGTGGGGGGGGGGGGGGGGGAGGTTGTCTAATATCTTTCTCATTAGTTGACACCTCAAGGGAATTTTAAGAACCAAAATGGAGTCATGAAGCTTTAATTACTAAATCGTTTCCTAACGATTTTTTCCGGGTTCGTTTAGATCTGATTCTAAATTCCGTTTCAGGAAGAATCCGACATAGTTTTATATGGATACTGCCAGGAGATGGAGTTAGATTTCCAGTATACGGAACTTATATTTATCTTTCCTTTTCTAGGTGGATAATGTTCTTGAATCTTCCTCCACCCCCCCTCCCCCCCAGTCTCCCTTAAAAAAAAAAAAGGTCATTAGACTCTACTTTGCTTCAACAGAGAAAATTCTACTAATCTCAGCAATGCTCTACTCTTCTGTCAGAAAATACTGTTCTATTTAAGTGTGTGTAATGAATGGCATCTTACTACTCTATATTGTATTGTTTTGGTTGGGTGCAGGTGGTCATTAGTGATAAATGTCAGCTGAAATAACACCAAATTTCAAACTTATTAGATGTGTTCATTGTATATAGATGTTAGTAAAAAATGTCCATATGATCATAGTAGAATTTCAAAGATGCATAAAAAATGTGCTGATTGAGAGATTCATTAGTTTTAAGTAGATATTATCTTGCAATTTACTTCCCAGATTAAATTGCAAGGCTAGTAACTTCTTTTAAACTTCTGTCCTTTCTTAGGTTGTTTCTCCGGTGGTTGGAGAAATATGACAAAGGTGATTGGAGGAGTATATCAAGGAACTGTGTGTTGTCTAAAACACTAACGCAGGTGGCAAGTCATGCCCAAAATTTCTTTAACCAATTAAATGAAAATAGCAAGGAGAAGAGGAGAAAAAGCAACCATGATATCAATAGTGTGGATTCTGCTGATATTGCTAAACCTTCACTAGGACAAAATTCTAACAGGTTGAAAGGACCTTGTGGAGGACAATAACAATGACCAAACACTGACTACGTGACTTAAGTTTTTGACACAGGGCTACTATCTTACTAGGGCCAGATGACAACTATGCTATTGAAGGGCCATCAGTTGTTAACCCCGAGAAATTTCCTGTTGGTAGTGAGTTGAATAGTTCATTTCTCGATGTGGATGAGTTCCTACTAGGTATAGAGGACCTAATCAATATACCGGTAGAGGGTACCTTGGGAGCGTGGCATGGGGTTGACACTAGGAGATCTTTATCACTTAGCTTGCAACCATCTATTGTTGCTGGTAGGATCGGAAGGTACAGTCATCCAGTCAATATTGTTGGGTCGCTGGAAGAGCTAACGAGCAAGTAGTTTGTCGGAGCCACTCAAGTAGGTCCTATAAATAACGCTGCAAGTTTTCCATTATTAATTATTGATCATATTGGAGTCCATGGTTGTACCGCTTCTTATAGTGGTTCTAAGAATCAAAATATACTAAAAATGGGAAGCCTTTTAGTGTAAAGTTAGTTTACGAAAATACCCTTCAAAAGTTAAAAACTAAATTATGCCTTATCTAGCAGTAAGATCAACCTCCACTAAAAGTTAACATTTAATAGTTGCTTTAAATTGCTGTTATTGTAAGATTACTCCCCATTAAGAGTCAATACTATATTTAACATTCTTTACCAATTAACATTTGAGATTTGCTTTTAACATTTCATCTCCTACGCTGCAGCTTTTGGTTTTCTTAGGTTATCAAAATTAAATAGTTGATAAATTCCCTTATATGTCATGTTACATTTGCTCAATGAAGTTGTCACGCCCTACTACGGAGTGATGTGACCGGCACTCGAAGCCAAACTAGGACCGAGCGAACCACTCTAAATCTAAAACCCTGGGAAGTGATCCCCAACAGACATATACAAGTCGACAAGGCTATCACACTGACATACTATGCATAGGACTCGTCTACAAGCCTCTAGGAGGGATGTGACTATACCATACAATCAAAAGTCAAGGAGAGACTCCATGGATCTGGCAACCCCGAACAAAAAGGGAGCTCACCAACGGCTGATATTCGGTCCTATCTATTGGGGTGCTTTGTCGGACTGTCGCTCTGTACTTGCAGGCATGAATGCAGCGCCCCCAGACAAAGGGATGTCAGTACGAATAATGTACCGAATATGTAAGGCAAGGTAACAAACGAAATGAAATAATAGGATACGCTCTGGATATTTCAAGAGAACATCTAGAAGTACTCTGCCTAGGTCGCTTTTCATCATAGGCAAGATGGCACAACTGTGTCGATATAACTCTGTGACCCGCGGGTCGCATCGATAACTCCATGGCTCATAAGCCGGTATAATCCACTCCATGACTTGTAGGTCGTGCATAATCAACTCCATGACCCTTAGGTCGGTATAATCAACTTCATGACTCGTAGGTCGGGTATGCGTATCTCCGTGACCCGTCGGTCGTGCAACAACTCCATGACCCGTAGGCCGGCGATAACTCCATGACCGTAGGCCGTGCGTACACATATAATGGTACTTGAAGGCAACACAATAGCCTATAACCAACATATACAGTAGTTATACCTTCTATCATTCTTTCGTCTTATATAACTTGACTATTCTTATACCCGTCCTTAACTTAAGAGAGTTATCGCAATAGGGTTATGGTAACCCGAGTGTAATCATCATGAATAGCACATCTTGGTGCGAGTAGTCAAAGGTGGCTCAATAGTAGAAATCACGCCAATGAAAAGAAGGGATACCCTTAACATACTTGATTGATCTCCTACTAATTATCGCTTATTCTCTCGAACTTATAAATCTACATTCAAGAGAACTTATACTACCGTTAGACTTATCGACACATACCTATCTCAAGTCTTTAATTTAGGCTTCTTTAGAATGTCACGACCCAACTAGGGGCCGCGACGGGTGCCCAATACTTGTACCAAGCACCCCTTTTATTTCGTATCTTATTCTTATTACTGAGTGGGCCGAATAAATTGCATACTATCATTTATTTACTTAGCATTGTCATTAATAATATCATTATGAACATGTACTAATAAACTTTACTAACTTAATGTACATTGACGGGGACAACCAATATTATGTAAACGTCTAATTATACATATCTGTCTACGAGCCTCTAAACAAAATACATATTATAACAAGAAGGGCCGGGTGCTGCCGTGCCCAAACATGTACACAAAAGTAATACCAAGAAACTGAGGCTCCGGAACAACTGGAGCGCTGCCAAAGTACTGCTGATAAAGCTCCTAGGGATCAAGCCCGTCTACCTGCTCACCTGCGTGGCACGAAACGCAGCGTCCGCAAAAGGGACGTCAGTACGAATAATGTACCGAGTGTGTAAAGCATGGAAAACAATGTAAGCAGAAGCATGAAGTACGAATAACAATATCATGGAATCATAGAACATATGATAAGATAAGAGAATAACCTGTACATATAAGTGCCTTTTAGGCCGGAAACCATGCATGCTTACCTTTCTTTGAAAAATATTTCTCTTTCATACATAGAAAATAGAACATGTCATATCATAGCGCCGAATACGTCGGCTCCCCCATGTATCCCGCGTCCGGATGATAACGCCACCGACCGGTGGCAATGCGTCTTATAGCGCAACATGTCTCCCTTTCCCATATCCCCATATACATATCATATACATATCATATAAGTGGCATGCATGAGAGCCCAAAGAAAGTCATATATCTATCGGAGTGACTTAAGGTCGATAACCTCCGATCGTATTATGGAACAATCATGGTCGCTTGTCTCACCTTGGAGGAACGATAATCATAAGGGGAGACTACCAAGGAAGAGTGTCGTCAAGGGAAAACGTATAACAAAATCCCAAGGTATCATTTTATATGCTTGGAGCCTTTAAGGTAGTCATTATCCATAATAGAGTCGAAGAATCAAGAAATGACTTAGCATTTTCACATTGTCATATTCATGGTGAGAACATATCGTCAACATATCCGTCATAGACATTTTCTCATATTTGACGTCATCGTTGTCGTTAGGAAACCATATTCATCGTTTAAGTCATAAAAGCTTTCAATCTCTTAAAGCTTGGTTTTTTTTTTTTTTTTTTTTTTTTTTGGAAAATATTGGGCATCTTGGAAAACATTTACGACTTATTAGAAAGGAAATTATATTTTAGAATTCTAGACTTCAGGGAGTTACCTACGAAGATTTTGGGACGCTCCGGATCCATTTATGAAAGTTGCATACATTCAAGCTACTTTTCCAATGAAACCTAGAAAATCTAATTCACTTCTATTGAATGAATAGTGGTCAGATTCAAACTTAGGTTTCTAGAGATAGAGTAGTCCCCGAGGCTTGTATCCAAACCTATTATGTCTAGGACATGCCAAAAAGGAAGGGTAAAGCTTTACATACCTTTTCCGCTTCTTACACCACTCCAAATTCCAGTTCCAAATTCGCCAAAGTCTACAATTTGGTCACATTTACCAAATGTTAGTTAGAGCATCTAGAAGTTGAAATTTACAATAATCATTTGTCTACCGAAATTTCGGCAGCATTTCCCTTGTAAATACTCCATCCCACCAAGTTCAACTTGGCCAATTTCAATCAACAACAGTCCCGGGAATTCAACCCGGCCAAATTATCAACAACAATGCCAACAACCATACTAACAATTTCAATAACCAACCCAAAGTACATTCTAACAATTCAATCAATATACTACTTCCTTCAAGACCTTCCGACCTCAATGAGAATTATACCAACTTAATAATTTACACATTAACAACATCATGTCATCAACATTATATTCCATTCATGCAAGAACATCACATTCCATTTACATAAATTTTCACAACAAGCCTCCAACTAAAACCATTTCACTAAGGTCATTAAACTTTCATTAGCAATATAGAATCCACACAACAACTACTAATGCATTAAATAAAATTGACTCATGTTCTTCCACACCACGCCACAACCACACGGCCACACACACACACACAACTCACGGCCACCACCTCAATTCCACTTCCTTCATGAATTTCACTCCTTTTATACACTACAACATACACAAACATTCATAATACATAAAGAAAGGAGAGGAATGAATTCTTACCTTCTTCCTTGACTTCTCCCTTAGGTATGCCTTGTGACTTGCAAGGATATGAATTTTTCTTGCTCCAAAGGCCACTCCAACTTGCTAAGGACCCTTTAATTAGTAGAAAATGATTTTCAAAGAAATTTTTTCTCAAGTTTCTTGTGGAACTTTCTCTTGGCCGAATGGCCTTGAAGGTTTTGCTCCTTCTCTTTTTTTTTTTTTGTTCTTGAATTTTCTAGAGGATTATGTGAATATAAAGATGACTTAGTCATCTTTTATGCACATGGAAAATTAATCCTTGTGGGCTAAAGCCCACCTACTTGGGCCGGCCACTTGGGCCACTTGTACAAGCCCATCTTTTTTTTTTTTTTTTTTTTTTTGCACTTCATGAAAATTATTTTCCAAATTCCAAATTTACCCTTCGCCTTCCTCCATATTTCCACGAGTCATATTGCGAACTTACCTTTTTGCCCCTAGCCTTTCTTAATATTTCCACTTCTAAATTCTTCATAAACAACTCATATGCCAACCAAAATAAGAACGCGGCCTTGCTTGTTATCTTCCCACGATTATCTTGACCTATTCGAACGCACAAGACGCGGGATATAACATCCTCCCCCCCTTTAGAACATTCGTCCTCGAATGTTTAATTGGTCTCATGATGTATTATGATACTTCGGGGAGGTCTCCTTTGTAGTTATCTCCCACGCCGCTTAATATACACGCCTGTGCCCTTTATATAACCATCGTCTTTCGTGATCTCCTTACAATTGCGGCTCCTTCATTGCGGAGTCTATTACGTCTATCCCCTTGCTAACTATGTTCCCGTGTACTACTGTGTCAGGAGTCTCTAGCCTTAACTAGTGTGGATTCAACATCGATCTTACCCTGTGACATCTATGCTTATATCTTTCACTACGTCTCTTGAGTTCCGTTCGGTTAGTACCTTACATATCGCGACACTACTCGCTAGGATCCTATAGTCACAAATGAAGTGTCACATGCATGTATATATATATATATATATATATATATATATATATATATATATATATATATATATATCACTATTATAATTACTTATAAACACTCCTAAACGCCAATCAACTTTCGTAATCCTAAAACTCTGTTATGCTTTTTCCCTTTTCGTTAGTTTAGTCCGTCTCAGCCTACACGACTTCTATAGGGTTTCTAACTGCCCAACATACTCTAATTTCTCTTAGGTTAACCTAATTTTACACTCGTCTCTTATTCCTACATTTATGAAATTTCCAGCATATTTTCCAGGGGGTCACCCATCCTGAAATTGCTCTCACCCTAGCACGCTTAACCTCGAAACATTAACGCATTTTAATGTCTTAATGCTAATATTTTTGTCTCCCCTCTCCCGGACTACCTTTACCACGTAATCGGGGGCGAGTTAGGGTCTTGACAATTTTCGAAACGCTCTCGTAACACATTCTTCCCTTTAATTACTATCTTAGCCTTCGTAACCACTAATATTCACCCTTTACCTATGTGTACGGCTACTTTTCGTCCTAAATTTCCAATTTCCCAATATGTTCAGCGGCATAAAGAACAATGTATAATAGGGTAAAATCTAGACCACTTAACACATACATATCATAGAAAATGCCAAAAGTGTACCTGTCGCCGCGTCTGCGGAAGGCTCAGGATCCTGCCGTCCTACAATGCATATATACGGTGCGGAGGTCCGGCCGAACTAGGTGCCCCTCCTCTACCTCGGCCGCGGCTCGCTGGGGCCCGCGAAGTCTGTCCAGGAGGGCGCACGGACGGTGATGAACCAACTGCCGACCCGGCGGGCTGAGTTTGGCCTCCCTCATTCCTCCGTGGGCAATCACGCATCAGATGATCAGTCCGGCCGCAGACGAAACAAGCACCTGTATCTAAGTAGCACGGTCCAGGGTGTGGCCTACCACATCGAGCACACCGTGGTGGGGGTAGCCCCGTCCTGCTAAAATCGGCCCTCTGCTGGGACCCTGAAGCTCTGACACTCTGATCTGGTCCTGGATAGGTAGGACGGTCAAATCCTCTATCAGTAAATCGAGGAGGTGCACTGGCCGCTGATTGGCCCGAATACCCGGAATACTGCTGTGCCTGCCCTCCTCTATACTCACTCCTAGCTCCGAAAGATCTGCCCTTTTTCTCGGAACCCCTATCCGAATAGCGCTCCTCTCTCCGTAATCGATGTTGTTCCTCCGTGTTTTGGGCGTCCGGATACGAGCAATAGTCATCCCATCCCGGGAGGAAGCCGTCAGGCACTCCTTAATTAAATGTGGCCCCAACCCACTCACAAACCGGTGTACGTGGTCTCCCATATCAGCTATCATGGTTGGGGCATACCTGGCTAACGAATTAAAACGAAGACTATACTCCCTGACACTCATATTTCCCTGCTTAAGGTTCAAGAACATATCAGCTCGAGCCCGTCGAACCTCAGGCGGTAAGAAATGTCTTAGAAATGCCTCAGTAAACTTCTGCCAAACCGGGGGAGGGGCATTTGCTCCCCTCGAAGATATCTAACTATTATACCACAAGACTGCTACATCCCGCAACCTGTATGAAGCCAATTCCACTGATTCTGTGTCTGAAGCATGTATTATCCTCAGTGTCCTCAACATCTCGTCTATAAAATTCTGCGGGTCTTCTTCTGGTTTCGATCCATAAAACTCTGGGGGCTTCAGAGTGATAAAATCACGAGCCCTCGCACTCACCGCCCTGTCTCCCTGACCTTCATCTTGCCGCTGAGCCTGTGCGGCAACTAGCTGGGTCAACAACTGTATAGCCTCTACCATCTGCTGGCCCGCAGGTGCTGGCGGTGGAACTGGTGGTGCTGGGGCTGGAGCTGGAGCTCCCTCCTGCTCTGCTGACACTGGGAGGGCCTGAGAAGTCTGAGGAGGAGCCTCGTTATGAGACTCGCCTTCTTCTACTTCCGCCGGTGGCCCCCGTTCAATTCTTTTCCCAGCCACCGTCTTGCCCTTCTGGGCCGCTGTAGCTTTCCTCTTCACCGGCATTACTGAAACCATAACACAGGATTAGGAAAAGAACATGGAAACCTGGTAACATAGCTCTATCGCACGATCTAGAGTACAAAGAAGGTCGTATTTCCTAAATGCCTCGCAGCCTCTCGTTTATAAGTGTGGCGCGCTACACACCCATAAACAGGACTCTACTGGACACGGCTCATAGACAAACCCCTAGGACCGCCTCGCTCTGATACCACTTCTGTCACGACCCAACTAGGGGCCGCGACGGGTGCCCAATACTTGTACCAAGCACCCCTTTATTTCGTATCTTATTCTTATTACTGAGTGGGCCGAATAAATTGCATACTATCATTTATTTACTTAGCATTGTCATTAATAATATCATTATGAACATGTACTAATAAACTTTACTAACTTAATGTACATTGACGGGGACAACCAATATTATGTAAACGTCTAATTATACATATCTGTCTACGAGCCTCTAAACAAAATACATATTATAACAAGAAGGGCCGGGCCGCCGTGCCCAAACATGTACACAAAAGTAATACCAAGAAACCGAGGCTCCGAACAACCGGAGCGCCGCAAACATGTACACAAAGTACGTCGATAAAGCTCCTAGGGATCAAGCCCGTCTACCGCTCACCGCGTGGCACGAAACGCGCCGTCCGCAAAAGGGACGTCGCACGAATAATGTACCGAGTATGTAAAGCATGGAAAACAATGTAAGCGAAGCATGAAGTACGAATAACAATATCATGGAATCATAGAACATATGATAAGATAAGAGAATAACCTGTACATATGAGTGCCTTTTAGGCCGGAAACCATGCATGCTTACCTTTCTTTGAAAAACATTTCTCTTTCATACATAGAAAATAGAACATGTCATATCATAGCGCCGAATACGTCGGCTCCCCCCATGTATCCCGCGTCCGGATGATAACGCCACCGACAGTGGCAATGCGTCTTATAGCGCAACATGTCTCCCTTTCCCATATCCCCCATATCATATACATATCATATAAGTGGCATGCATGAGAGCCCAAAGAAAGTCATATATCTATCGGAGTGACTTAAGGTCGATAACCTCCGATCGTATTATGGAACAATCATGGTCGCTTGTCTCACCTTGGAGGAACGATAATCATAAGGGAGACTACCAAGGAAGAGTGTCGTCAAGGGAAAACGTATAACGAGTCCCAAGGTATCATTTTATATGCTTGGAGCCTTTAAGGTAGTCATTATCCATAATAGAGTCGAAGAATCAAGAAATGACTTAGCATTTTCACATTGTCATATTCATGGTGAGAACATATCGTCAACATATCCGTCATAGACATTTTCTCATATTTGACGTCATCGTTGTCGTTAGGAAACCATATTCATCGTTTAAGTCATAAAAGCTTTCAATCTCTTAAAGCTTGGTTTTTTTTGTTTTTTTTTTTTTTTTTTTTTTTGGAAAATATTGGGCATCTTGGAAAACATTTACGACTTATTAGAAAGGAGATTATATTTTAGAATTCTAGACTTCGGTGGAGTTACCTACGAAGATTTTGGGACGCTCCGGATCCATTTATGAAAGTTGCATACATTCAAGCTACTTTTCCAATGAAACCTAGAAAATCTAATTCACTTCTATTGAATGAATAGTGGTCAGATTCAAACTTAGGTTTCTAGAGATAGAGTAGTCCCCGAGGCTTGTATCCAAACCTATTATGTCTAGGACATGCCAAAAAAGAAGGGTAAAGCTTTACATACCTTTTTCGCTTCTTACACCACTCCAAATTCAAGGGCCCAAATTCGCCAAAGTCTACAATTTGGTCACATTTACCAAATGTTAGTTAGAGCATCTAGAAGTTGAAATTTACAATAATCATTTGTCTACCGAAATTTTGGCAGCATTTCCCTTGTAAATACTCCATCCCACCAAGTTCAACTTGGCCAATTTCAATCAACAACAGTCCCGGGAATTCAACCCGGCCAAATTATCAACAACAATGCCAACAACCATACTAACAATTTCAATAACCAACCCAAAGTACATTCTAACAATTCAATCAATATACTACTTCCTTCAAGACCTTCCGACCTCAATGAGAATTATACCAACTTAATAATTTACACATTAACAACATCATGTCATCAACATTATATTCCATTCATGCAAGAACATCACATTCCATTTACATAAATTTTCACAACAAGCCTCCAACTACAACCATTTCACTAAGGTCATTAAACTTTCATTAGCAATATAGAATCCACACAACAACTACTAATGCATTAAATAAAATTGACTCATTTTCTTCCACACCACACCACAACCACAACCACATGGCCACACTACCATGCATATCCACGGCCACACACACACACACACACAACTCACGGCCACCACCTCAATTCCACTTCCTTCATGAATTTCACTCCTTTTATACACTACAACATACACAAACATTCATAATACATAAAGAAAGGAGAGGAATGAATTCTTACCTTCTTCCTTGACTTCTCCCTTAGGTATGCCTTGTGACTTGCAAGGATATGAATTTTTCTTGCTCCAAAGGCCACTCCAACTTGCTAAGGACCCTTTAATTAGTAGAAAATGATTTTCAAAGAAATTTTTTCTCAAGTTTCTTGTGGAACTTTCTCTTGGCCGAATGGCCTTGAAGGTTTTGCTCTCCTTTTTTTTTTTTTTTTTGTTCTTGAATTTTCTAGAGGATTATGTGAATATAAAGATGACTTAGTCATCTTTTATGCACATGGAAAATTAATCCTTGTGGGCTAAAGCCCACCTACTTGGGCCGGCCACTTGGGCCACTTGTACAAGCCCATCTTTTTTTTTTTTTTTTTTTTTTTTTTTGCACTTCATGAAAATTATTTTCCAAATTCCAAATTTACCCTTCGCCTTCCTCCATATTTCCACGAGTCATATTGCGAACTTACCTTTTTGCCCCTAGCCTTTCTTAATATTTCCACTTCTAAATTCTTCATAAAACTCATTTCATATGCCAACCAAAATAAGAACGCGGCCTTGCTTGTTATCTTCCCGCGATTATCTTGACCTATTCGAACGCACAAGACGCGGGATATAACATATACGGTCCATATAATTTTATACGGTCCGTATAAGTGACCGTATAATACCATTAGGGATTGGCCATCTCTGCAAAGGTTATACGGACCCTTATACGGACCGTATAAGTGGTCGTATAACTCCATTTATTCGGAAATTATTCTCGTCAATTTGTTCGATCCCCAAATTCTTATGGAACCTTCTTGGCACTTGTATAACACCTCATTAACCATCTAAGGAGTCTTATAACTTCTCCTTAAGATATTACTAAATAATCCCTAACTCGATAGTTTGTGAAACCTTTCCCAAACACAACTTATACTTCACCTCTTCCCGACGAACTTAGTTTCACAGGTTCATATAACTTCAAAATTTTATCATATAGGATTTGAAGCTACCACATACTCTCATTAACGTCATAAGAACTTCATGTTCACCTTAAGTTGGCGTTAGTCTATTTACAGCACAACGACATGAAATTTTCGAGGTGTGACACATACGATGTTGTTTTACATGACAATCAAATCATATAAAGATAACAGATGTTTATAAAGAAAGTCTAGAATGCACTTGGAGTGATTTCAACAATATTATATGCTGATGCAACTCTAAAAGACTGAACATGCAGCAACATACATAGTCCAACTAAAGAGAGGATTCAGAAAAGGACAAATCATATTTCACCAAAGTTGTTATTCACACATGATCTCCAAAAGAATGGTGATATCAACGTGCAACAAATTCGTTCAAGTGATAATATGGTTGATTTGCTCACCAAGTCTATTCCAACTGCAACTTTCGAGAAGATGGTGCACAAGATTGGAATGCGAAGATTCAAGTTTTGGATTGATGTTCTCATTAGGGGGAGTTAATACGCACTGTACTCTTTTTCCCTTAGCCAAGGTTTGTCCCAATTGGGTTTTCCTGGTAAGGTTTTTAATGAGGCGGCCAAAATGCGTATTATTAGAATTATGTAGTCTTTTTCCTTCACTAGAATTTTTTCCACTGGGTTTTTTCTAGTAAGGTTTTAATGAGGCACATTATCTATCAAATAGACATCCAAGGGGGAGTGTTATAGATAAATATCTTTTGTTATGGATGTCTATCATATCATAGATAAATATCATTATGTCGATCTCTAAGAGAGAAATTAGGTTTTGTAACTTTGAAATTAAGTCAGTTTCCCCCTATAATTAGAAGAGTTCTCTTTCATTGTAAAATACATCCCTCAAGAGAAATAAAAGAATTCTCATCTCTTCTCTCTTTCTCTAAAATATTCTTCTTGCTTGCTTTATAATTTTATAACAAGATTATATTTTTTCCCCATATTAATAGTAATTAGGTTAAGAAATTATTATGAAAAATAAAATAAAATAAAATAAGAGAAGTAATTAGTATAGCCACAAAGGAGGTAAGTTAATCAAAAGAAAACTTGAGAGGAGATTTATGCAATTATTTTTTAGCTTTTTGGCTACAATGACTTTGTTTATATACTTCTCTAACTTGAGTGACTTTATTGATATCAAACAAATATAAGTGACTTTGATAGTGGATTTTCTATAGTTGAAAGACCTTTTATGTAATTTTCTCCCGGATAAGGTTGTCTGTTAGGAGAAGAGATCACTCTCTTAGTTCTTCCTACACTCCATTTAGCCAACACATCCGAAACCTGGTTAGCTTTTCTGTAACAATGTTGAATCTTGCATTCACCATGTTCAGTTTTTTGTTGTCCTCCTCTATGTTATGGAATAAATAAAAACTAGAGAGAAAATTGAAGAGAGAATAAACTAAAACTCTTTGTATTGATTCTTGAATAGTTTCTTGCATAGAAAAATAAAAGTCTACATCTCTATTTATAAAGAAATAAAGAGAATAAAATAAAAGAAAAATATATATTTTCCTTATAAATACTAAACTAAAAGGAAACTAAATATTCTATAATTAATGTAGTAACTAGACTTAGAAGGAAACTAAATATTCTAGAATATTCCTAGCAAAAAAGGAAGTAAATATTTCTACCACTAATTAAATCATGAAGCGGAAGGAAAGTAAATTTTGACACTCTATGTGTCTTTCATTTGCCGGGAAATATTTTCCTTTCCCAATAACATATTTAGAGCCCGTTTGGATTGGCTTATAAGTTGCCTATAAGCTGTTTTCAGCTTTTTTGAGTGTTTGGCTGACCAACTTAAAGCCATTTTGTGCTTAAAATAAGCCTAAAAAATTAATTGGGTTTGTTTGACTTAACTTATCTAAAGCAGCTTTTAAGCTGAAAACAGCTTATAAGCCAAAAAAAATAAGTTGGACTACACCAACTTATTTTTTTTTGACTTATAAGTTGTTTTCAGCTTATAAGCTGCTTTTTTTAAGCCCATCCAAACAGGCTCTTACAACCAAAAGAGAATCGCTTTCTAGAATGATACGCCTCAATCTATTGTTTTTGCACCATTTCAGTCCAAAAGAGGCAGGCTTTGCCTTTGCCAAATTGTTGCCGATATTACCAATAGGGCAATGGAAAGCCATTACCATTACTCCATTCGTATCCCTGCGGATGCCTCCTTTCCCAGCTGACCCAGCTAAATTATGGAAGCAAAAGAGCTATCATATCCTAAACATGTTCGAAGTCGAGATCCATAGTAACTTTGGGAAGAATATTCTCACTTTGAAAAAGTTAGAGGTACATAAAAACAATGAGGAAAAAAATTAACAATTTAACAATGCGCATTATTATATCAATTTTTTTAAATTAGTGTTAACATATAAGCTACATGAAGGTTGTCTTTGTTCAAGCAACTAGTTCTGCCTTGATATAAATAAAATGCTTGAGCTACTTATGTATCAACAACGAACTCTATGAAACACCTATGATCTTCAGTAAATAATAAATTTCTCTAATATTAGGATGTACCTTAAAACATTGCACTAATCCTCATAACTGATCAGTGTGAGTAGTAGCAGAACATACAAACATAAATCTACCAAAGCAGCATTAGTATCTAATGACTTTTTATCACGATCCAAAATACAGTCGTGATGGCACCCACACTAACCCCCTGGTGGGTGAACCATCCTCTTAATTCATTACTTATTCAATTACGAAAAGACTTAAATAACAAGATCAAATCATAATAAGTCTAAGTCAATACCATAAATATAAAGTGCGGAAGATACGAAGACATAATACAATCCCCAGAAATAAAGTCACCAAACAAGAACAACTAACCAACGATGTCTAAGAGTAAATACATATGTTAGAAATACAACAAAAAAGTCTAATGGAATAGTAGTAGACAAATAGGGAGGAACTCCAGGAGTGCATGGTAGGTAGGTAGCCCACCCTCAGAATCCTGGCAGCAAATAGCCTCAAGGCTAGAAATTGGGTCTGGAAGGTCCTGCCTCAAAATATGCACTCAGGAAAAGTGCAGCAAGAGTAGTATTAGTACACACATATACTGGTAAGAATCATAGGTCGACTAAGATTAGTTACACATATAAGCACAAAATCAACAAGATAAACAGATAGGCACATAATCACTACTCAAGTCTTAGATTATCGCACAACCAAATCATTGCCTAAGGTGAAGCACCTAAACACAAGTCTGTCAAGTTTCCAATATTTTCTCAAAGTAACCACAACACGAATATAGTCAACAATCCAGTCAATCGATGTATAATGTGATGATGATATATGCAATGCAATGGCCAATACTCACTATATACACACATGCTTCGGACGGAATATCAGCGTCTCAGCAATTATGACCTGCAGGGGACCCATGGCGTCCATGTACCACTCGCTCCGGAATGTCCCATCGGATCACGAGCATACATACCTTCCGCCCCGGGGATAACAGATTCACAAAATGCTTTCATCAAAAGTGTCACATTTTCTTCCATAGTTTTCATAAATCTTTCATCGGCATCACATTTCTTTCATCAAACCACTTCCATACCATTTCCATCATGTATTAGTGTATGAATACAAGAATGCTAAATCAAATGCAATCAATCCCAATGAACATGCTATGGAGATCACAAACACCATAAGCCACATCAAGACTTGTATAAATCACAACAACCATGGAAATGAAATCAACATTGAGTTTCAATCACCATAATGAGTCTATCACATCATACCACTCCAATCACACGAACAAATATACCACATGTCAACAGTGTGTAAAATAACGGCGACAAGCCCACATAATCAGAAGTCATAGAAACTTAATTGTATATCCATTCCAACATCATGTCTGAAGACCTAACATGCTTTCTCCCCTCAATTCGACGCATACATACAATTCACTAATCAAAATCTAACTAAAGTAAGCCGTAACCCACCTCAATTGCCGAATTGATGTCACGAACTACTCTACTTGGGCCTTCCTTTTCCGAAGCGCCTCAGCATGATCGAAGTCTAACAATTACCAATTCTAAGTAAGTAAATGACCATAGAGTATTCAACTATTCTGAAAAAGAATCGGGTGTGAAAGTTACTCAAAATCCCCAAAATACCCCTAACGAACCTCAATGGTCAAACTAGAAATTAAGGGCGAAATTACATCTCGTAGTCTAATTAGTCATTATCCTTAATTTCATGGAGTGCTAACGACAATTGGTCATTAAATTACACCAAAATCCCCAAATTAGAAAGAACCCTAAATTCATGAATTGATTCTAGAAGTCAAGGGACATTCAAACCTAGAATCTATTAATCCACAATCAGATAATAGGAATCAACAATTAGAACAACAATATCCAATTGGATTAGGGGATTTAATGATCAACAACCTAGTCTTCTATAACCCGTCACCCTCATTAACCACCATAGATACTAATTAAGCACGAATAAATACACGAATAAGGCACAAAGATTTACCCCAAGATGATTACACCAACGCTTCTTCAGAAATCTCCCACAATACTCGTTAGGATTAGGTTTTTGGTGAATGGGATAAATGATTCGAAGTTGGGAAACAAAATAAGGTTTCTAATTCAGCGATCTTCGCTGGGACGAAGGAAGTCTCGCTTCCGTGAGCTAGCCTCAACGGATACTCGTCCGCTGGGGTGGACTTCATTAAATGACTCAGCCTTCCGCTCCTGCGGGCCAAGTCCTACTTGGGCGGACCATCAGATACCAGAAAATTCTGGTTTCACCAAGTTTCAACCCAAAATCTTGACATCTATCCGAGAACTCCCGGATACAAACCAAACATGCAGACATAAGTAAAAACATGCTATGAACCCATCCTTGACCTCAGAATTCCCGACGAAAGTCACCTTGACTTGGTCAACCCCCAAACGGCTAAAGCCAAGTTTCCAACCAAGTATCCAAAATGCCCCCGAAAGCCTCGCGAACCGAACCAGCCACCCCACTAAGTCATAAATGACCCTCCAGACCTCACAGAATTGATGAAATTTTGAAAAGGTCCGTTTACCCAAAAGTCAACTATTGGTTAAACATGTTCACTTAAGGGTTCTAATTCTTTTAATTTTCACAAAAATCGCCCAAATATCTCGGGAACTGGGTCAGCAGGGCTAAAATGGTCAAAACACGCATAACGATCGAATGGGTCATTATATAGATACCAATTAAACAATCGTTCGTCCTCGAACGGACAAGGAAGGAAACGAAGGAAAGGTACTTGACTGGGTTAGAAGCTGGGGATATCTACTGTGCATTTCAGTCTCGATCTCTCATGTAGCATCCTCGACTTGATGGTGCTTCCACTGAACCTTCACCAAAGCTATCTCTTTGGACCTCAAGTTTCGAACCTCCCTATCTAAGATGGCTATCGACTCCTACTCAAAAGACAAATTCTGATCATATAGAACCGAATCCCACTGAATGATATAAGACCCGTTCGAATGGTATTTCTTCAGCATGGACACATGAAACACCAGGTGAACACCTGACAAACCTGGATGTAATGCCAACTCATAAGATACCTCTCCCACACGACGAAGGATCTCAAAAGGACCAATGAACCTAGGGCCAAGCTTTCCCTTCTTCCCAAATCCCATCACACCCTTTATGGTCGAAACCTTCAACAGAACCTGTTCCCCAACCATGAACTCTAGATCTCGAACCTTTCGGTCTACATACTCTTTCTGCCTACTCTGAACCGCTATAAGCTTTTCTTGAATAAACTTCACCTTATCCAACGACTCCCTCAAAAAGATCGGTACCCCAAAGTCTCACCTCAAAAGCATCAAACCAGCCAATCGAAGATCGACAAGGCCTCGAATGGAGCTATGTCGATACTCAAATGAAAACTGTTGTTGTACGTAAACTCTGCCAAAGGTAAGTACTGGTCTCAATGACCACCAAAGTTAATAACACAAGCTCGGAGCATATCCTCTAGAACCTGAATCGCTCGCTCAGACTGACCATCCTTCTGAGGGTGAAAAATAGTACTAAGATCCAATTTAGTCCCCATCTTGGCCTGTAAAGTCCTCTAGAAATGGGACATGAACTGAGTGCCTCTGTCGGAGATAATGGAAATGGGTACTCCATGCAATCGAATAATCTCTTGGATATAGATCTTGGCCAACTTCTCTGCATGTAGGTCATCTGAACTGGAATGAAGTACACAGACTTAGTCAACCTATCAACAATAACCCAAATCGAATCGAACTTGCCTAAGGTCTTCGGAAGACCAACAACAAAATCCATGGCTATCCTGTCCCATTTCCACTATAGAATGAGCATCCTCTGAAGCGTACCCCCCCAGTCTTTGGTGCTTGTACTTAACCTACTGTCAATTTAAACACTGAGAAATGAACTCAACAACATCACACTTTATCCTACCCAACCAATAGTCTTTGTCTCAAATCACGATACATCTTGGTAGCACCAGGTGAATAAAATATCTAGAACCGTGGGCCTCCTCTAAAATCAACTTGATCAAGCCACCAAGCCGAGGAATGCAAACATGCCCCTTAATCCTCAAAACCCCCTCACTATCCAGAATTGCTTCCTTGATCTCTTCACTCAACACTTTATCACGAATCTTGCACAATTTAGCATCCTCGAACTGCTTCGCCTTAACATGATCCAAAAGCGATGACCTCGCCTCAACACATCCCATAACCCTACTTGAATCTGAAATATCAAGTGTCATCAATCCATTTGCCAAAGTCTGAACATCCCTAGCCAAAGGCCTCTCCTCTCCTACCCATACTCACCAAAGAGCATCCGACCAAACAAAATGGTCAAATCATAGTCCTTGAGAAACTCCATCTATCTGCGCTGTCTGGAATTCAAATCCCTTTGATTGAACACATGCGAACTGATACAAAATGGTCCCATCCTCTCCGTATTTCATACCTTCGGATAATTCGAGAAAGTCGCGGTCAAGTTAAGGACAAGATCATTTTCAAAAGAGTTATTTTAATGTACGAGTGGTTAGGAATATTATTTATGAATATTGGTGGTATGGAAATATTGAGAAAGGCCAAGGGTAAAAAGAGAAATTTGCAAAATGGCCAATGGAAATAATGTGGAAGGTTAGGGGCAAAATGGTAATATTGAGAAAAAGTCAAGGGGCAAAACGGGAATTTTACATGAGGTTCATGAAAGCTCCAAAAAGGCCATATTGGCCATGTAAAAAAAAAAAAAAAAAAAAAAAAGAAAAAGAATGAAAAATTGATGACAAATAAGTCATCTTTAATTTCAAGAAATTTCTAGAGAGGGCATGTGCCCCTCACATGGTTGTGATAACTATATATATAAATATATGGGTAAGGTTCACAATTCATCAATTAAAAGAAGAAGAAACTTGGAAAAAAAAAAAGAAGAAGAAGACAACAACACAAGGGCCTATTCGGCCATGGCTATGGAAAAATAGCCATTGGAAATCTTGTTCCAAAAATTTGGTTCTTCATGTATTTCTACCAATTCAAGGATGCTCTTTAACATGGTATAGTTGTTGAAGCAAGAATCTCCCTCTTTGATGCAAGTTGACAACTTTAGTGAAGTAAGGAAGTTGAAGGAAAAGGTAAGAATTCATCCCCTTTTTATATGATATGAAGGTTTTGTTTATGTTGTGGAATGTAGAAAGGAGTAGAATTCATGAAAATATGGGAGGTTTGCATGGTATAGACGTGTGTATGCATGTGTTGTGGAGGCAAGATTGGTTAATTTTTATGTAGCATTCTAGTTGTTGTTGTTATGGAATTTATATTGGAAATGGAAGTTTGGTGATTTTTGTTGAATTTGTGGGTGTTGGGAGGTGGCCGAATGTGTGTGTGTGTGGTATGAAATATGAACCAAGTTTTATGTAATAATTTAATTGTTGTCCATATGTATTTTATGATGCAAATGAGAGTATGACGATTCTAGTGAAGTTGTAATTGTTGGAAAGTTGTGGTAGAAGTTAATGTGAATCGAATGTAGACTTCTTGCATTGATGAAAAATAATGTCGTTAGTATGTGGATTGTTGATGTAGTTCATGAATTTAGAAGATAAAAATGTGTTGGTGATATTCTTGTTGGAAATTGGAGGTTTCGGATGAATTATGGTTTCGGTGAAATTCTTGTATATATTTTGCAAATATTTTGTATAATGAAATGGAATACTTCCGGATTGTGTTGGAATGATTTTGATTAGTAAATGAATATATAAATGTTGGTATTAGCTTGGGATTGTGAAGTTAGAATGGAAGTTGTCGCCTTATGTAGAAAAGAGGACTATTTACGTTATAGTGTGTTTTGTGACGATTATTGATGTTGTTGGTATTGTTGTGTTGTTGTTGTTGATATTCGGGGCCGAGTTAAATTCTCGGGGCGTTGTAATTACGGGGAGGGCTGCCGAAATTTCGGTAGACAAGTGCTAATTCAAGATTGAATACCAAAAGCCTTATAGTTAATATTTGGTAAAAATGACCATTTGTAGATTCTGGGCGAAACGGGAATTGAATCTGGATGAGCGTAAGGCGCAACTAAGGTATGTAAAGCCTATCTTTTCTCCATTTGGCATGTCCTAGTCATACTAGGTTAAGATCGGAACCTCGGGGATAATCCTGCTCTTGGAAATCCGAGTTTGATTTTGAGTACTATTCATTCAACGCATTTGAACTACTATCTTTACATTTGGTTGAAAGAATGCTTGAACCTCCATAACTTCCGCAAATGTATCCGAATCGCTTCGAAACTTTTATAGATGACTTTATGGATCCTAATATTTGCAATTCATGTCCGCCGCCTCGACTTGGCCCGAGGTGGGCCCGCAATCCCGAGACCTATTTGTATAGTTCTATTTGTCTTAGTTCCGTACGAAGATTTATGGAAACCTTTGGCTATCGTTGTGAGTTTGTTATAAGTATCCGGTAACTCCGATATAAACAATTAAATGCAAGTATTTTGATACGAATATTTTGATATACGTAATCGATAAAAGTACTCAACTACGAGGATTCGATATATGTATTCGACATAAGTAACCTGTTATAAGCACTTTGATATGAGTACTTGGAAATAAGTATTCTGATATGAGAATTTTGGCATAAGCATACTGATACAAGTATTTCGACATAGGCGTTTTGATAATAGTATTTTGGTATGAGAATCCCGACGTAAGTATTCTAATATAAGTATTCCGATATAAGTATTCGATATAAATGTTCTAACACAAGTATTTTGAGATACGTACTCGATATAAGTATTATGTTATGAGTAATCGATTTGACCATTACGAAATGAATACTTGGTATAAGTAGTTCGATATGAGTACTCCCAATCGATATAAGTAATTTGATATGAATATTTTGAGATAGGTACCCGACATAAGCGTTCGATGCGAATATTCGATGTGATATGCGGTTCGAAATAAGAAATACGTTATAAGTAATCTAATGTAAATATTTGGTAAAAGTACTTTTATTATAAGTACTATGATATCAGTATTTTGATATAAGTATTTTGTCATAAGTATTTTGATACAAGTATTTTGATACAAGTATCTTTGGCATAAAAATTTTGATATAAGCATTCGGTTTAAATAATGAATGTCGATGAATGCTCCGGGTACCGATAGTATGATGTGTTCGGTTCCGGCACCGTGGTATATGTCCGTCCCCGGCTACCGTGTATATGGATTATGATATGGTCGGTTCCCGGTTCTCGTGGTATATGTCCGTCTCGGGTACCGCGTCTATGTTATGATATGTTCGGTTTCGATCCGTATCCGTGTGTGTATATGTCCGTCTCCGGTTACCGTGCCGTGTGTATGTTATGATGTGTTGTGTTATGGTGACCATATATGTCTATGCATGCTTTTGATTTGCCTATTTATGATGCGGGTATATGGATTATGATGTGGTCGGTTCCAAGTTCTCGTGGTATACGTCCGATTCCGATTATGACCGCGTCTATGTTATGATATGTTCGGTTTTCGGCGTGGTACCCCCCATTCGTCCCGTTTCATGCCGCGCGGTACCGTGTATGTGTTATGATATGTTCGGTTTCTCGGCGTGGTATATGTCCCGGTGCCGTGTGTATGTTATGATGTGTTGTGTTATGGTGACCATATTTCAATTTGTAGGCTACGAGGAAGACTATTGTCGGAATCAAATTTTTTTTTACTATGTATGTTATGCTTTTGATTTGACTATTTATGATGTGCGAAAGTAAGCGTTTTGATATTCATCGGATAAGTGTACGTATTTTACGTCCGTCCTCGCGACTCTAGACCACGATGTACGTATATCAATGACCTTCCGCATAGACCTGCGGTAGAGATCATGATGAAATTCCCTATGTAAGCCTCACATACCGGAAGGAGGATATACGGTATGTATCGACGTATTTGATCCGATTCCGATTATGATTTGTTAGCCATACGCATTCCATTAATGACATCTGTGTACGGATTGGTTTATGATTTTGGATAGGCTTGAATAGTTTCTGAAGTATTTTGCTTTAGTTAGTAATAATATGCATATGCATACATATTCATCCGTGATTGTATTAGTGGACACGTGTGTCCCAACACCGGCGCTATGGTCTTCGGGGGGGGGATACCGTTTCGAGTGGTGACGAGAAAATAAATGGTATAAGTGTCATAAAATAAGCTGATGTTATTTTCGAGAGTTAGGAATGGAGGAGTTTTGACACAAGGATATTTGAAAAGAGAGATGAAGATGGACAAATGAGGATATAGACATAAAGTGAGAGGAAGACTTATGGTAAGAAGTTTTCGATATGTTATGTATAGAGTTGGAAAGAAAGATGAGGAATGTATAATTTTACTATGTAGTTGCTATGATTTTTGGTTTATGTTAGAGACTTTGATGGATGAAACGAGTGTCGTCGTGGGTGTAGTTGTCGAAATGTCGCGAATTAACAAGTTGAGTATGCGGTTCCATCGGACCCGATGGGTACTAAGCGATAAAGACACATTGTGTATATATGTAGTGACGTTTTGTGAAAGATTAAAGAGGTGTCACGACCCAATTTGTTCGACTATTTGTAGGCACCCGTACGTGCTAACACACTATTGTTAACAAGAAAATCAATAAGGTAAAAAAATATTTTATCTATGTATTTTATCCTATTTGATTTAAAAGGTTTGACGTGATTTATATGTGCGGCAAGATAAGTCCGAGGGTTCGCTCGACCCTAAGTGAGGGTCGGGTGCCCTATCACACCATACAAAATAAGGTTAGGCCGTGTGACAAATATACATGAACGTGACAAAAAAAACGTACCAAAATCCGAGCTCGGACAAGGGAGTTGTCGCAGGGTCGTGTCGGTAGAGTCCGAACGTATATTATGGTGTGAAGCGCGCCACATCTATAATACGAGAGGCAAAAACACAATAACCGAATTATACGGAAATAAAGAGGACGGAAAATTTTAAGGGATTGTTGACCTTCTTTCCCAAATCATAGTATCATAATTAAAGAAATCATCGTGAACAAATGCAAACATAAATGCCGGCCCTATAATGAGGGACGCGGTAAGTAAAATCGGAAGGAGGTAAGTGCCCTCTGGGAGGGATGGAAGGTCATCTACGGTCATATGTCATCGACGTATTACATATATAACATGCCCCGGCCCCCTAGTGAGGGGCGCGGTGAATTCGGAATGGATAGATTGTGATGTATAGTGAGATAACCATATGCATGTAAACGTAAACAAATTACTTTTCAAAACTCGACGGACAATTACATTTGCCGTCCTTCGAAAATGTAGCAGTTAATCAAAATTGTATATTATGTCGGGAGTGTACGAGTCAACTATATCCAAATAATGGAAAGTATGACAATCAAAACAATCATCGTACTTGCATACTACTTAAAATAATTCAATTGAATAAGTGTACGGTTAAAAGTATTTTGTGGGTTAGTTAGACATTAATAATTATGCATTATGCATTTCTATGACAATGAGTATGACATTTCTCATCTACGAATGAATAGTAACCATTTTAGTGGACACGAAAGTGTCCCAATTCAAGCCTACACGTCTAAGACATGCCAAAGAAAGAAGGGGTAAGCCTCACATACCTTTTGCGCCTTCGACGTTCTCCAAAACTCAATTCTCTTTTCGCCCAAAACCTATAAATGGTCAAGGGGGGATAACCATAAGACTTTAAGCATTCATTTTAAGCTAGTTCTTGTCTAACAAAATGGTGACAAAGACCTCCATTATACATACAAATAAATGGTATAAGTGTCAATAATTTCAATCAAACTAGAATTAAATTCATTCTTTTCCCAAAACAGCCCAATATACATTCGGATACTAATGCTTGTATAATGGAGGAGTATATCCATAATTGACAATAACAAGGATATTTGAACCATAAAAGAGAAAATAAGACGTGGACAAATGAGGATATGACTTTATAAAGTGAAATTCAAGAACAACTTACTAATCAAAAAGTTTTCAACAATTATTATACATGTTATGTATTTAATCCACCTAGAGTTGGAAAGAAAGAAAACAACAAGAAGTATAATCGCTATTTTCTCCGTTCTAATCCGTTAAAACTCTAAATAAACTTGTTAACAATGAAAAAGGGAATTCCCTTAAGTATGCAGGGGAGAGTGTATTGATTTTTGATGGACGAAACGCGACGACACAAAAACCAAAGACAAAATTTGGTTTCTTTCTCTATCTCTCCTCTCTCTCTCTATATTTTCTGGGTTGTTGAGGTCTGAAAATGAAGGAGAGAAGGAATTTTTCATTAAAAAGAAAATGGGCCTGACCCGAATTGAAAGGATTGGGCCGAATTCACTGTTCATCTCGACCCTTCTGCCTTAAAAATGTCATATCTCCTTATTCCGATGAATTAACAAGTTGAAAGCTAATTCAATTATCTACAATCTATTTCTTGGTATTTTTCCAAATTCCAAACTTATAATATCATTTTTGCCCCTCGAAGTCAGGTCACCCGAAAACGATTTCTTAAAAATATTCGATAAAGACACTTTGATTGTGTATATAGTTGTGTTTAGCTTTACGTATTTACTTTTCAGATGTTCCAAAAAAAAAAGATTCAACAAAAAGATATAACAAGAGGGACCCTCCCGGAGTATTATAACACCCCATAAGATCAGTTGAACATTCGAGGACGAATGTTCTAAAGGGGGGGAGGATGTTATATCCCGTATTTCATACCTTCGGATAATTCGAGAAAGTCGCGGCAAGTTAAGGACAAGATCATTTTCAAGAGTTATTTTAATGTACGAGTGGTTAGGAATATTATTTATGAATATTGGTGGTATGGAAATATTGAGAAAGGCCAAGGGTAAAAAGAGAAATTTGCAAAATGGCCAATGGAAATAATGTGGAAGGTTAGGGGCAAAATGGTAATATTGAGGAAAGTCGAGGGGCAAAACGGGAATTTTACATGAGGTTCATGAAAGCTCCAAAAAGGCCATATTGGCCATGTAAAAAAAAAAAAAAAAAAGAAAGAAAAAGAATGAAAAATTGATGACAAATAAGTCATCTTTAATTTCAAGAAATTTCTAGAGAGGGCATGTGCCCCTCACATGGTTGTGATAACTATATATATAAATATATGGGTAAGGTTCACAATTCATCAATTAAAAGAAGAAGAAACTTGGAAAAAAAAAAAAAGAAGAAGACAACAACACAAGGGCCTATTCGGCCATGGCTATGGAAAAATAGCCATTGGAAATCTTGTTCCAAAAATTTGGTTCTTCATGTATTTCTACCAATTCAAGGATGCTCTTTAACATGGTATAGTTGTTGAAGCAAGAATCTCCCTCTTTGATGCAAGTTGACAACTTTAGTGAAGTAAGGAAGTTGAAGGAAAAGGTAAGAATTCATCCCCTTTTTATATGATATGAAGGTTTTGTTTATGTTGTGGAATGTAGAAAGGAGTAGAATTCATGAAAATATGGGAGGTTTGCATGGTATAGACGTGTGTATGCATGTGTTGTGGAGGCAAGATTGGTTAATTTTTATGTAGCATTCTAGTTGTTGTTGTTATGGAATTTATATTGGAAATGGAAGTTTGGTGATTTTTGTTGAATTTGTGGGTGTTGGGAGGTGGCCGAATGTGTGTGTGTGTGGTATGAAATATGAACCAAGTTTTATGTAATAATTTAATTGTTGTCCATATGTATTTTATGATGCAAATGAGAGTATGACGATTCTAGTGAAGTTGTAATTGTTGGAAAGTTGTGGTAGAAGTTAATGTGAATCGAATGTAGACTTCTTGCATTGATGAAAAATAATGTCGTTAGTATGTGGATTGTTGATGTAGTTCATGAATTTAGAAGATAAAAATGTGTTGGTGATATTCTTGTTGGAAATTGGAGGTTTCGGATGAATTATGGTTTCGGTGAAATTCTTGTATATATTTTGCAAATATTTTGTATAATGAAATGGAATACTTCCGGATTGTGTTGGAATGATTTTGATTAGTAAATGAATATATAAATGTTGGTATTAGCTTGGGATTGTGAAGTTAGAATGGAAGTTGTCGCCTTATGTAGAAAAGAGGACTATTTACGTTATAGTGTGTTTTGTGACGATTATTGATGTTGTTGGTATTGTTGTGTTGTTGTTGTTGATATTCGGGCCGAGTTAAATTCTCGGGGCGTTGTAATTACAGGGGAGGTGCTGCCGAAATTTCGGTAGACAAGTGCTAATTCAAGATTGAATACCAAAAGCCTTATAGTTAATATTTGGTAAAAATGACCATTTGTAGATTCTGGGCGAAACGGGAATTGAATCTGGATGAGCGTAAGGCGCAACTAAGGTATGTAAAGCCTATCTTTTCTCCATTTGGCATGTCCTAGTCATACTAGGTTAAGATCAGAACCTCGGGGATAATTCTGCTCTTGGAAATCCGAGTTTGATTTTGAGTACTATTCATTCAGCGCATTTGAACTATAATCTTTACATTTGGTTGAAAGAATGCTTAAACCTCCATAACTTCCGCAAATGTATCCGAATCGCTCTGAAACTTTCATAGATGACTTTATGGACCCTAATATTTGCAATTCATGTCCGCCGCCTCGGCTTGGCCCGAGGTGGGCCCGCAATCCCCGAGACCTATTTGTATAGTTCTATTTGTCTTAGTTCCGTACGAAGATTTATGGAAACCTTTGGCTATCGTTGTGAGTTTGTTATAAGTATCTGGTAACTCCGATATAAACAATTAAATGCAAGTATTTTGATACGAATATTTTGATATACGTAATCGATAAAAGTACTCAACTACAAGGATTCGATATATGTATTCGACATAAGTAACTTTGTTATAAGCACTTTGATATGAGTACTTTGAAATAAGTATTCGATATGAGAATTTTGGCATAAGCATACTTGATACAAGTATTCGACATAGGCGTTCGATAATAGTATTTTGGTATGAGAATCCCGACGTAAGTATTCTAATATAAGTATTCCGATATAAGTATTCGATATAAATGTTCTAACACAAGTATTTTGAGATACGTACTCTGATATAAGTATTATGTTATGAGTAATCTGATTTGACCATTCTGAAATGAATACTCTGGTATAAGTAGTTCGATATGAGTACTCCCAATCCTGATATAAGTAATTTGATATGAATATTTTGAGATAGGTACTCCGACATAAGCGTTCTGATGCGAATATTCTGATGTGATATGCGGTTCGAAATAAGAAATCTGTTATAAGTAATCTAATGTAAATATTTGGTAAAAGTACTTTTATTATAAGTATTATGATATCAGTATTTTGATATAAGTATTCTGAATATTTTGAAGTATTTTGATACAAGTATACTGGCATAAAAATTTTGATATAAGCATTCGGTTTAAATAATCTGTTATGAATGCTCTGATAGTATGATGTGTTCGGTTCCGGGGTACTGTGGTATATGTCCGTCCCCGGCTACCGTGTATATGGAACATAATATGCCAGTCTCCGGAGTACTGTGGTATATGTCCGTCTCCGGAGTACGTGGAGTAATGTGGTATATGTCCGTCTCTCGGTTACCGTGGCGGTTCTAAGTGCGTGGTATATGTCCGTCCCCAGTTGCCGGGTATATGGATTATGATGTGGTCGGTTCCCGGGTTCTCGTGGTATACGTCCGGTTCCCGGGGTACCGCGTCTATGTTATGATATGTTCGGTTTCCCGGCGTGGTATCTGTCCCCGGGTACCGTGTATGTGTTATGATATGTTCGGTTTCCCGGCGTGGTATATGTCCCCGGGTGCCGTGTGTATGTTATGATGTGTTGTGTTATGGTGACCATATTTCTGTGCCCTATGCATGCTTTTGATTTGCACTATTTATGATCTGAAAGTAAGCGTTTTGATATTCGGATAAGGTACGTATTTTCGTACTTCGACTCGACCACGATTCTGTATATCAATCTTCCGCACCTCTGATCATGATAAGGCTCTGTCCGATATACTTCTGTACATCTGATTCCGATTATGATTTGTTAGCGGCATTCCCGTACATTTGGATTGGTTTATGATTCTGTTACAGTATTTCTGGCTTTACATACTCAGTACATATTCCGTACTGACCCCCTGTTCTTCGGGGGCTGCGTTTCATGCCGCGCAGGTACACCCAGAATAGCAGGAGTTTTGCCAGAAGATGATTCAGCGGGATTGGCGAGCTCCAGTTTTTCCCGGAGCCTTGCCGAGTCTGTGCTCGTATGCTATGATTTTTGGTTTATGTTAGAGACTTTGCAGACAGCGTCGTGGGTGTGGTTGTCAGTCGGTATGCGGCTCCATCAGCCGATATGTCGGTCTGTGTTATGTAGTGAAGTTTTATATAATGACAGATTTGTTCAATTTGTAGGCTACGAGGAAGACTATTGCTGGAATCAAATTTTTTTTTACTATGTATGTTATCCTATTTGATTTAAAAGGTTTGACGTGATTTTGTGTGCAGTAAGAGTCTGAGGGTTCGCTCGACCCTAAGTGAGGGTCGGGTGCCCATCACACCCTAATAAGGTTAGGGTGTGACACTAAGCATCACAATACACGGTGAAATCTTTTCCCACAACTGATAGAGATAGAATAGGAGCTGAAGTCAACAAAGTCTTGAGCTTTTGGAAGCTCTCCTTACACTCATCGAACCACTGAAAAGGCACTTCTTCTGAGTCAAACAAGTCAAATGGGAAGCGATCGAAGGAAAGCCCTTCATAAACCGACAGTAATAACTGGCGAGACCCATAAAACTCTGGATCTCAGTCACTAAAGCAGGCCTAGCCTAATCTCGGACTATCTCAATTGTCACGACCCGATTAGGGGGTCATGACGGGTACCTGGAGCTGACTACCGAGCACCTTTCATTATGCTAATCATCTTATCCAACCTGAACATACACAACCTCCAAGGCAACACACACAACACACACACACACACACACACACACACACACACACACGGATATATATATATATATATATATATAAGCTCTCACAGCTGCAAAAATGACATACAAAAATATACACCTAAGATATCCTTGAGACAACTGCTACCCACACATACGTATCTACGAGCCTCTACTAGAGTACTGAGACATAAAGACGGGACAGGGCCCCGTCGTGCCTAAATAGATATACACAAAAGAATACATCAATAATTGGCACCTCCGGAATACTGGAGTGCTCCTGTGTAGCTGCTGATAGACTCTTATGAATCTAGGCCACCTCCCTGTCTACCTGTGGGCATGAACACAGCGTCCAAAAAGAAAGAACGTCAGTATGTAAGGCATGAACAATAATAACATATCAAAGAGATAAGGCAACATTAAGTAAGGAAACAACCTGTAACTGAATGTCACTTAAGACGGAATATTGCATGCTAACTTACATCATAAACAACATCATATCAAGTATGTATATATATAAGCTGCCCGACCATATAGGGACGGTGTTATCATCATTATCCTGTGTCCAGGCCTCCCGCATCTGGGGTAACCATCTCATGCCGCCCACTAGTGGTGTACGCCACGCCATCTAGACATGGTGTATATCTTGCCCGCGGTGTCTGCCCGGCCATATAGGCACGGTGTAATCTTAGTATCATATACTTATCATAAAGCATGCATTAGAACTCAAGTACAAACTATGGCTCTATCGGGGTGACGTAAGGTCGAGAACCCCCGATTCCATTATGAAGTAATCATGATCATCATGCCTCACCTTGAAGGAACTAGAATTTTAAGGTGAGTCTAGCAACAATGAATAACATCAAGGAATCATTAGCTCATAAGAACATCATATCATAAGCTTTGGAATTTTTAGACATAGACTCATCATCATCATTATCATATTCACAACACATCTCTGGTCTTTATTTCATGAGAAGGTATTAATAATCATAGACTCATAGTTTCCGGGATATAAGAAAGTCATGGAAAGATAAAGGAAGTCATGTTATAGAAATCATGCCTTAGAGAAGAAAGGACTACCCTCACATACTTTTACGTCTTTCTAACTTTATCAATTAAACGCTTCCCTCCAATGGCCACGATTCTACATCCAAGCGAATTCGTACTAAGATTAGATAATTGGAAATAACTTAATCTTAAGCTAAAGCTAATGAAAATTGGGCAGCACTGCAACTTTCTCCATATGATATAATAACTCCCAAACATCGATAACAACATTCATAATATCATAATCAATAACTTTGACAAGTTTGACACTATTCGATTCTCAAAATTCCCTCTCAAAGTCATTCATAACCATAGCCATAATATAACACAACATCCATCCTCATATAATGCTTCTCCAATTTTCTTAATACCATTTAGAAAAAGATTATACTTATAGCATCCCAAGAATTATGGTTCATGTCAAACTATTATTCAAGAACACTATTATTTTCACATTTGAGCTCCATATTCTACTTTCTTCCATAATGCAAGTCTTTCAACCATTCAATATTCTAAATAACATAAAATGATCATAAAACTCACCTTTGATTATGTAGGAATGGGTTTTGGATGGAAATGCCTTACTTGGAGAAAACCCTAACTTCAATTCCAAAGAGATTTTTGACTTCTAGCAACCCTAGAGAGCTTCCTTGCACTTGATTTCCTTGGATTGATGATGTTGATCTTTGATTTTCCTTGGATTTATGTTAGTGAATATGTAGAACCTTCTAGAGGTCTTGAGAGAAGTGTAAAAGTTGGAAGAATGAAAAATTAGAAGTGGGAACATATATTTATACTTGGAAAATACTCAGCCCGACGGGACTTATACGGACCCTTATACGGTCCGTATAAGTGGCCGTATTTCACCATCAGGGAAATCCCTTTTTCTGTAAGGTTATACGGACCATTTATACGGACCATATAAAGTTATGCAGACCGTATAAGTGGTCGTATAACTCCATTTTTCTGAAGTTAATCTCGTCATTTCGTTTGATCTCCAATCATTATGGAATCTTCTTAGCAGTTGTTTAACACTTCATTAACAATCTAAGGAGCATTATAACTTTTCCTTAAGAGATTATTAAATCAACATTAGCTCGGTACTTGCAAACCCCTTCCAAAATACTACTTATACTTTATGTCACGACCCAACCCCGTAGGCCGTGACTAGTGCCCGAACTGGGCACTCGTACCCTCTGCTAATCATAATCAACTCATAGCAAACATACTAAGAACTTATACATACCGAAAGGCACGGTGAAGCATACACATATATACATATCATACAAATAACTGGAATGTACAGAACGCAAACGCAGCTGTCTATGCTACCCACAACCCACAGACATGTCTACAGACCTTTAAGAGTAATAACAGAATCATATGACGGGACAGGGCTCCGCCGTGCCTCGAATAAATATATATATATACATAGTAGAAAAGTCCGTACCAAAACGTGGGCTCCGGACAAGGAGCACTCCAACAATGCGAGAATAGAGGTCCTAAGCGGCGGCTCACCGAAATAGTCGTCCGTACTGCTGGGCATGAAACGCGACCCCGAAGAAAGGGGGTCGGATGGAATATGTCCGGGTATGTAAAGCATAGAATATAACAAACAGGATCATAACCGAACTGGGGTTTACAGAACAAGTATAGTAATCAGAAAAATCGGAAGACAGAATTCGAATACTTGCCTTTAAATCATATATCATGTATGTCCGTGTCATATCATAATGTCATCATATATGCATACCGTACCCGGCCCTCTAATGAGGGACTCGGTGAGTGAAATCATATAATCATCATACATAGCCATCATGTAATCATATATATATATACATATATATACCGTACCCGGCCCTCTAGTGAGGGACTCGGTGAAATGTCATATGCATACCGTACCCGGCCCTATATGAGGACTCGGTCGTGCCGACCCTTTCGGGACTCGGTGAAATATCAGATACATGCCGTACCCGGCCCTCTAGTGAGGGACTCGGTGAAGTATCATATACATACCGTGCCGGCCTCTAACGAGGGACTCGGTGAATAATGCCCAAAAGTCTGTGCACGAATACATACCCGGCCCGGGACTCGGTGAATGATGTAACCATAACACGCACGAGCGGAGTAGTGAGAAACCATATGCATACAGATCATCATTACCGACTCGACAGAATGATCAAATGAACTTCCATTTAGAGGCCAAACAATAGTCAATTTACCTTCCCTTTGAATGTCGCTCGGAATCGTATCAATTTGGATTCTAGATGTCATAGGTACATATCCAAATCATATGAAGTAGATGAAATCAAGATCATAATCGTCGTTACGGACTCGATAGATAATAAAATAATAATAGTCGCTCGAGGGTTAGGACGATAATCGGATTAAGTTCTTTCAAAGGAACCGTTACAAACGAACATAGAAAGGTCTCGGGGCCCACGGACGAGCATCAAACCAATCCGGCCCGCTTATGAAGATTAGGATTATTACTCGTTATGGAACCTCCTACGAACGTTTCGAGGCGATCCGAGCTCATACTGCAAAAGTTACGGTCGTTCGTAGTTACGGAACATTTTTAAAAGTAGAGATCCTTTACACAAACAATCTTTTTATGCAACATTCAAAAATCCAACCGTACAAGGAGCATAGGAACCATAGCTCATCTATATCAAACATATGAATATCAAGGGACGGTTAAGAATAGTAATTATGCTCGGATCGTGAGAATAGAGTCACCTCGGGATCATTTCATAACCTACTTGGATCTAAGACATGCCAAAAGAAAGGAAAGACAAGCTTTACATACCTCGTCTATTCTCGAAGCTAATCCTATCTTACGTCGCGAGCTTCCCAAGATCTACAATATGCCATTAAATACCCACATTAGCTAAGGCATTTAGGAACCCGATTCCAAACGAATACCAAATTCTACGAGAAAACAAGCATTTCCCTATAAATGCAACACCCCGAGAATTCAACTCGGCCAAATTCATCAACAACCATACCAACAACCAAACTACAACATCAATAATCAACTCACAATGCATTCTAACATTAACAACTCTTTTCTACGTAATTCATCAACATTCCATTATACTCACTTCAACTACTTACATTCAAATCAACATCAACGTTTATACATTCGATTACCAATCCAAAATCATACAAACAATATTCAAGAATACTTTAAACAATTTACACAATATTTCAAACAATCCAAACAATACTCCAATCCACCCGAAACCAAGCCAAACCCGAGAGCAACAACAACACTACTTTTCTTTCTTCCAAATTCATGAATTCCACCAACAATCCATATGTTAACAACGTTATTATCATCAATATAAAAGTCTACATAAGGATCACATTGGCCACTAAAACAGCCCACAGCCCTTTCCATGTCAATTTGATTCATTAAACTTTCATTTTCCATTATAGAATCCACAACGACAACAACCGAAACACTAAGTAAAATTTGTTTATCTTACCCTACCAAGAGCAGCCCCTACACGGCCACTCCTCAACATACATAGTCTCATAAGTTTCATTCATTTTCTACACACTACAACAATGCACAAACATGCTAAATACAATCAAACCACTACTCCTTCACCACCTACCTATACACACACACACACACACACACACACGGCCACCTCCCAACATGTCATTTTTCATGAATTTCATTCACTTCCACATACTATACCATGCACAAATAGTTCGTAACACATGAGAAAAGAGATTGAACCTTACCTTAGCACTTGTCTTCTTAACTTAGCCAAACTTTATGCCTTGAACAAATTGTTGTTTTTGCTACTCCAACAAGCACTCCATGTTATTCTTCACCTTCCAATGACTTGAAATGCTTAAGGAAAATAATTTTTTGATCAAGCTCTCCAAGGTTCTTGCTTGAGGGACTATGGCCGAATGGCCTCTTATTTCTCCTCTCCAAATTTTCTTGAAATTTCTAGAGGTTGAAGGTGAGAATTATGATGACTTAGTCATCTTTGCCTTAATATATTGAGCTTCCATGTGGCCTTGGCCCACATCCATGTGGCCGGCCACATGCCCTATCTTTTTTTTTTTTTTTTTTTTTTGATTTTTCAACTTTCCAAAAATAACTTTTGACCCCCAAATTTCCTTAATATTCCATGCCAACAATTCATGCGCACTTCATGTCTTAAAACAAAATCGTAATTAAAATCTCCACTTCGCCTCCCGGAATAGTCTTGTCCTTACTTATCAAGGTTGACTCGGATTATCCCGACGTACGAAATACGGGATATTACACTTTACATTCTCCAACGAACTTTCTTCTCTTGCCTCGAATGTCTTTGGAATCTAATTAGAATCGTTAAGTACTCCTTCTTACTTGTAGGGATATCATATACATCTTATCCTGCATTAGTCTATTTACCGTGCAACGACATGAAATTTTTTGAGGTTTAACACTCTTCCCTCTTTTAAAAACATTCGTCCTCAATGTTAAGTTCTCGAGAATTCTACAAAAATTTCATCAGAGTTTCCCTTGTAATATGGCGCTACTATCCTATCACAACAGCCCACAATAATAACGCCTCACAGGGCTACAATACAATGGCAAGAAAATATGGCCACACACGACCAAAAGCACTAAAAGAAAGCATTACATACCTCATGATACCGATGTCTCATCTTGAATCTCTTCCGAGGGTGGAAACAAGTGTGGGTACTTAGACTTCATGTCTTCTTCTGCTTCCCAAGTCATTTCCTCTCGATTATTGTTCTGCCACAAGACCTTAACTGAGGCTACCTCTTTATTTCTAAGTTTCCATACTTGCCTATGTAGTATAGCAATAGGTACCTCTTTATAGGCCAACCTTTCCGTGACTTGAACATTATCTACAGGCACGATTCTAGTAGGATCTCCAACGCACTTACGAAGCATTGATACATGGAAAATCGGATGGACTGATTCAAGTTCTGGAAGTAAGTCCGATTCATAAGCTACTTGGCCTATCTTCAAGGACAATATTATAAGGTCCAATGTATCGAGGACTTAATTTTCCCTTCTTATCAAATCTCATCACGCCTTTATCGGTGATACCTTTAAGAATACCCAATCATCAACTTGGAATTCTAAGTCTCGTACTTGACGGTTGTCCTAAGATTCTCGGCGACTTTGGTGTCAATAATCGATCTCGGATAACCTTGATCTTTTCCATTGCTTGTTGGATCAACTCCGGACCTATTAGTTGTATCTCTCCTACTTCAAACCACCCAATTGGGGATCTACACTTTCTTTCATATAGAGCTTCATATGGGGTCATCTGAATACTGGAATAATAGCTGTTGTTGTATGCAAACTCAATAAGAGGTAAGTGGTCATCCCAACTACCACCGAAATCTAGCACACAAGACCGTAACATGTCTTCCAAAGTCTGAATGGTGCGTTCAGCTTATCTATCAGTTTGTGGGTGAAATGCTGTGCTAAGCCTTACCTGAGTACCTAAGTGTTACACCTCGCACTTTTGTACATTTGAATATTTCGAGTTAGTGGCGGGAAGTCGAGGACGAGGTTATATTTTAGTTTGGTTGGACGCGCAAGTCGCTTGTAATATTATTGGCATGGAGTGTTAAGGGCAAATTTGGAATTCGAAAGTTATCATTCATGACTTGTTGGAAAGAAAAAAAAAAGGAAAAGAAGAAAAAGACATGGAGCATGTGCATGGTCATGTGCACATTTTATAGTCACATATATATATAAAAGGATGACCAAGTAATGCATGGAATTCATCTTTTATCAATTAGAAAATTCAAGAAGCTTGCAAGGAAAGAAAAAGAAAAATCTAGAAAAAGAAAGAGAGGGGGCCGGCCATGTGCTTGGCCACATGCCCAAATATACATATATATATATATATATGTGATGGTCAAAGGAAGACCACACTTCATCCTTTTATCTCCTAGAAATTTCAAGAGAAGTGAAGAAAGAAAAAAGAAGGAGAAACGGCTATGGAGAGGGGGCTGGCCGAAACCAGCCCCTCAAAGTTGACCATGGAAAATTCTTGTCTTCATGTCTTTCTACTAAATGAAAGGTCCTCTATCATGTGGAGTAGTTGTTGGAAGGAGGAAATCAATTGTTTTGCCAAAGGACAAGCTAGCCGTGGGTTGAAGACTAGTGAAGAGGTAAAGCATCTATAAATTCCTGCCAAACCGGGGGAGGTGCATTTTCCTTCCTCGAAGACATTCAATTATTATACCATAAGACCGCTACATCCCGGAGTTTATAAGATGCTAGCTCCACTAACTCGGTATTCGAAGCATGGATGATCCTCAATGTCCTTAATATCTCATCTATAAAACCTTGCGGGTCTTCATCCGGTTTCGACCCGAAAAATTCTGGGGGATTTAAACTCATGAAATCACGGGCCCTTGCACTAGTGGCTCTATCACCCGGACCCGTGCTTTACCGTTGATCCTGAGCGGCAACCAACTGGGTCAATAACTGAATGGCCTCAGTCATCTGTTGACCCGAAGCACCCGGTGGAGGAATTGGAGGCATAGGACCCGGAGTAGGGACCCCTCCTTGTTTTTCTTGAGTAGGCAAAGTGTGAGAGGTATTAGATGAAGTCTCATTTTGGGATTCACCTAAGCATTCATTGGCGGCTCCCTTTCCATTCGCCTTTCTGTCGTAGCCTTACCCTTCTGGGCGACTGTGGCTTTTCTCTTTACCGGCATCGCTGAAATCATAACGCACAATTAGAGGAAAGGAAATCTTATAACATAGCTCTATCACACGATCTAATAAGAAGAAGAATGGTCATTTTTCCTAAATGCCCCGCAGCCTCTTGTTTATAAGTGTGGTGCACTTCACACCCATAAACGAGACTCTACTGGACACGGCTCATAGACACACCCTAGGACGGAACTGCTCTGATACCACTTTTATCACGACCCGACTAGGGGGCCATAATGGGTACCCGGAGTTGACTACCGAGCACCTCTCATTATGCTAATCATCTTACCCAACCTGAACATACACAACCTCCAAGGCAACACATACATATATATATAAGCTCTCACGGCTGCAAAAATGATATACAATAATATACACTGGTATATCCATGAGACAACTACTACCCATGCATATGTATCTACGAGCCTCTACTAGAGTACTGAGACATAAAGACGGGACAGGACCCCGTCGTGCCTAAATAGATATACACAAAATAATACATCAATATCGGCACCTGGAATAAGTGGAGTGCTCCGTGTAGCCGCCGATAGACTCCTATGAATCTGGGCCACCTCCTTGTCTACCTGTGGGCATGAACACAGCGTCCAAAAAGAAAGGATGTCAGTACGAACATTGTACTGAGTATGTAAGGCATGAACAATAATAACATATCGAAGAGATAAGTTAACATCAAGTAAGGAAACAATCTGTAATCGAATGTCACTTAAGACGGAATAATGCATGCTAACTTACATCATAAACATCATATCAAGTACGTACATATATATAAGCTGCCCGACCATATAGGCACGGTATGATCATCTTTAACCCGCGTCCAGGCCTCCCGCATCCGGGGTAACCATCTCATGCCGCCCACTAGTGGTGTCTGCCCATGCCATCTAGACATGGTGTATATGTCGCCCGCTGTAGCGGTGTCTACCCGGCCATATAGTGTCACGACCCGACTAGGGCCATGACGGGTACCCTGGGCTAACCACCGAGCACCACTCATTCTATTACTCACCCTGCTTTCATTTATACTTCTTACACTCATAATCATAGAAAACGACTTTCATTTAAAACATATTTACTTTATAAACATCAACCCTTTAGGCTATCAAAATAATAATATACATACATGCGTATACATATGAGAAACTTGTGAGACCATACTACCCACACATACGTATCTATGAGCCTCTACTGGAGTACTAGACACATGGACGGGATAGGACCCCATCATTCCCAAAACATATATATACCAAAAGGATAAATCAATGGCACCTCCGGAACAATGGAGTGCTCTCAGTCAGCTAACAACTTCTACGAGTCTGGGTAGCCTCGCTGTCTACCTGTGGGCATGAGCACAGCGTCCAAAGAAAACGGACGTCAGTACGAATATTGTACTGAGTATGTAAGGCATCAACACTAATAGTACATAATAGGAGCATAAGGAATAGCATAAGATAAAAGATCTGTTCGTTTCTCATAATACCTTTTTAAACATTCGCCATACGTACTTACCCCTTCATTCCTCTAAATATACACTTGTTACATCCACATGCTTACATATACAAGAATTTATGATGCAGTACAACCACGTACCCGGCCATATAGGCTCGGTATCATCTGTACTCGGCCCTTTCAGGACTCGATGCTATCCGTACTCGGCCCTTCTGGGACTCGATGCATACATACATACATATATATAAAAATACATAAATGAAATCAACATCAAACATTATCCGTATTCGGCCACGTAGTGGCTCGATAATATCCGTATTCAGCCACGTGGTGGCTCGACAATATCACATATGTGTCTTCCGTACCCGGCCATAACGAGGCTCGGTATATCTCCTCATCATCGTAGCCATTACTACGGAAATCTTTTATCATCACATACATCTCAAAAGCTTATCATAACTTTTCATAGAGCATGCATTTGAATTAAGGACAATCTATGAAAATAATATCAAATTCATGGCATGAACTTCATAAAAATATCATATGATAGGCTTTATAGTCTCTAAACTTAGGCTCTTCACTACCATTATCGTATCCACGGCATATCTCTTACCTTTATCTCATATGAAATCCTCTATGAACATAGACTCATAATTTCTCCGGAACATTTGTCATAGGACATGCATTAGAGCTCATAGACAGTCTATAACAATATCGGGGTGACATAAGGTCGAGAACCCCCGATTACATTATGGAGTGATCATATTCATCATATCTCACCTTGAAGGAACTAACTTTTTAAGGTGACGGTACACAAGAAAAAGCATCAATGGAACCATACTTAGAATCATTAACTTCATGGGCATCATATCTTACTTAGGACTTTTTAGACTTAAACTCATCATCATCGTTCATTATCATACTCGTGTCTTATGTCTTTTTTCTATCTTATACATATGTAGCTCTTTATAGTCATAGACTCATCGTCGTTATTATCGTACTCATAATGTATCTCTTGTCTCATATGGCTATTCATGAACATAGTAGACTCTTAGTTTTCTTGAAGATAGGAGATTCATGAAGAAGAAGGAAATTCATGTCATAAGATTCATGCCTTAGAAGGAAAGGACTAGCCTGACATACCTTTGTCGTTTAATTATTCTATCGCTTGCTCGTTATCCTTTAATGCACACGTTTATACCTTCAAGAGAATTCGCATCATCATTAGCTAATCGATTATAAGAACGTTCTTACTAAAGCAAGAGAAAATTGGGCAGCATTTCCTTTATTTATACAACTTTCTCCATATTCCATATTGTCACGACCCCGCCAGAGGCCGTGACGGGTACCCGATAATATCATACTGGCACCTCTTATCATGCATTCTATTCATACTACTGAGTGGCCATATGGACGATACAATCATATCTTACTCAACATAATCATCAATAGCATACTCGTGAATGAGTGTTAGTAGGATTTACCAAAAGATTATACAACCATAAGGGCGAGCGCAGACTACGAAACATTTATTGACCGTACTCGTACGTCTACGAGCCTCTAAATAAGATACATATATCCATAAGTCGGGGCCGGATTCCACCGTGCCCGGATATGTACACAAAAGTAGTACCCGGTAAACCGAAGCTCCGGAACAAGCCGGAGCGCTCCCAATATGCCGGCTTGGTGGAGCTCCTAGGGATCGGATGCGTCTACTGTTTACTGCGGGCATGAACGCGGCGTCCACAAGAAGGGACGTCGATACGAGCAATGTCTTGAGTATGTGTAAGGCATGAGTAACAACATATGGAAGGATACAAAGCATGAATAGTAACAAGACGAAAATATGGAACATATCATGAGATAAAGAGTAACACGTACATCCGAGTGCCTTTTAGGCGGGTACCCATGCATGCTTAGTGCGCGGAACGTGCGGACCGATCCATATATATATATATATATATATATATATATATATATATATATTATATTGTTGTGGAACGTGCAGCCCGATCCATATAATATATTGCTACGGAACGTGCATGTCACGACCCAACCCCGTAGGCCGTGACTAGTGCCCGATCTGGGCACCCAAACACACCTGTCAGACAGAGCCACACACGGATGGCTTATATATATACGAATATCAAACACTATCTCAAATTATATCAAACTGTCGCAAACATATTTCAAACGCAACCGTGTATATATATATCAAAGCCGACAAGGCTATCAAATGGCGCAATGGCCCAAAACATACACAAATGCAAGCCGACGAGACTGTCACGGCGAATAGGATCGCCCCAAACACAACATATACAAACACAACTATACAGAATGGGCGTAACCCACATACATATCCACGGACCTCTAAACGGACAAACGGAATCATATGACGGGACGGAGACCCCGCCGTACCCCCGAACAAATGTATACAAATGCAACGGACGAATATATACCAAAATATGGCTCGGAATAAGGGAGCACTCCAACGAGCGAAGAGGGTGTCCTAAACGGGTGGATCACCAAAGCGTGCGTACGACACTGCGGGCATGAAACGCGCCCCTAAGAAAGGGGGTCGACGAAATATGTGCGAGTATGCAAAGCGAAGATATAGTAATAAATCTGAGTAATAGTCGAAACAGAAGTATGGAAGGTAAGTACATATCCAAAAGTATCCAAATGTTTACTTTCAAAATACAAATCATGCATAGGGCACAGAAAATATGGTCGCCCGCCCGTCAATGGCGCCATAACACAGCATAACACCAGAAAGTTTCAAATCTCCGAATCCCCGTCACATATCACAACACAGCATAACGCCAAACACAGCATAACGCCAAATATAAGTGGAACCCGGCCCTCGAGCGAGGAACTCGGTGAACCATAAACACAGCATAACACCGGAGTATATCATAATGCGCGCGACAACGAGAATCGGCCGGGACTCGGCGAAAGATATAACAAAATGCACGAGCGGAGTCGTGAGGAATCATATGCATAAAATCATTGTCATAAATCCAAAAGATAAGTAAAATAGTCATATTTGAAATCGGAATAATAATTACAACGTTCTCTTTCAAAAGTTATCAAAATTACATAAAAGGGCATCGCGGGACCCACGGACGGGTGTAGACCCGAGCTGGGCCCGCCTAGGAAAACATACTCATCCTAGATCATACAAGCTTCTACGAAAATTTCAAAGCAATCCGAGCTTTTCTCGTGAAAGTTATGGGCGTTTGTAGTTTTCGAATCGTTAAAGAATAAATTCTTTTAGAAATCAAACTTTCATGCAACTTTGGTAAACTAGTAGTTCCAAGGACATAAGGATCAATATTTCATCACATCCACATATGAATATCAAGAAACAAATGCGTATCATAGACATGCTCGGATTGCGGGAATAGAGTTTCCTCGAAGTTCGTGTCATAGCCTATTTTAACTAAGACATGCCAAGGAAAGAAGGTGGCTTTACATACCTCAAACGCTCTCCAATATAATCCAAACTCAAGATAAGTCCAACCTACGTCTCGGGCTGCCCACGATCTATAAACAATTCATAAAATGCCAAACATTAGCTAAAGACTTTTTTGGGCATTTAATTCCAAATTTGCCCTTAATTCTACGAAATTTGGGCGGCATTTCCCCACAATAAATAGGCCACCCGAGAATTTAACTCGGCCAAATCAATCAACAACAACAACAATAACCAACCTAGCAACATCAACAACCAATCGAAAGGCAATGCAACAATAATAGCTCTCTTTTCCATCATTCAACAACATTCATAATTTCAATTCAACGGCTTACCTTCAAGCCAACATCGATACTTATACATTCAAACATTAACCCGAACCCATACCAACCATATTTAAAGACATTCTAAGCAATTCATACAACATTTCAAACAATCCAACAGTTTCTCCAAGCTACCCGAATTCAGCCCCTAAACCGAGAACCTCACTTTAACCCATTCCTTATTTTCAATTCATGATTTGCATCCACAATTCACATTCTACAATGCTATTCTCATCAACATACAAACTACATTAAATGCACAATAGTCTCCAAATCAGTCCGCAACAACTACAAAATCAGTTTGAGTCATTCAACATTCATTTCCAACAGAGAATTCATAACGACGACGACTAAAACATTAAGCGATATCAATTCGTTCATTGTCATATAATATGACCCATTTCGACCAACACTACACATATACATATATGGATGATTCTCAATCGTTCTTCACCTTACAATAATTATAATATGCTAACTAGACATTAATTCATAGTTTCAACACAACACAACACAACACAACACACACATACTTACACGGCTCAACACTACATTCACCACCTCCACTTCAACATGTCATATTTCATGAATTTCCTTCATTTTAGCATACTACAACATATATACAACCTCTACAACACATAAAACATAATGAATTCTTACCTTTCCTCTTCAACTTCCCAATAGCCTAGGGTTTCCAAGGATGAAAAATAAAGGGTTGATCGCTCCAACGACACCTCCACGCTACTTAGGGACCTCAATATAGTGGGTTTGCATCAACAAAATATTTTTGGAAGAGTTAGAAATGAAGTTGATTTTTCTTGCCCCAAAGCCGAGAGCTCCTTTGTTCTTTAACTTCTTGTTCTATTTTTTTTCTAAGTGTGGTGAATGAATGAAAGAAGTAGTGGTCATCTTTTATGTTTGTGCAAGACTTATTCAATGGTCCCTTGGCCCACACAAGTGTGTTGGACCAATTAAAATTGTCCACAATTGTGTGGGCCAACTCCTACACTTACACAGCCACACACATGGAAAATGGTTGATTTCCAACTTCCAATTATATCACTTTTGGTCTCAAATTTTCCTAATTGTTCCATGCCAACAAATTCATGCACAAATTATAACTCAAAATAAAATCAAAGGTCAAAAATCCCGACTTTGTATCCCGAATTAGTTTTGTCCTTAACTTATCATAATTAATCCGGATTGTTCCAATGTACGAAAATATGGGATATAACATCCTCCCCCCCCCCCCCTTAGAACATTCGTCCTCAAATGTTAGATTAACCTTACGGGTCATACAAACAATTTGGGGGAGTTTCCTTTTCAACTATCACAACAATACATTCACTGATGAATAATTCATTTATCAAACAACATAGTCAAATAGAGGATTGGATTACTTGTAGGCTCTGAAAATAAATGAGGATACTTCTTCTTCATCTGCTCCTCAGCTTCCCAGGTCACTTCCTCTCGGTTATTATTCCGCCACAGCACTTTAATAGAAGCCATATCTTTGTTCGGCAACTTTCTTACCAGGCGATCCAATATGGCTATAGGATGCTCCTCATAAGATAGCTCCTCTGTGACCTGGATATCATCTACGGGAAATACTGCGGAAGGGTCACCAATACATTTACGAAGCATAGAAACATGAAATACGGGTGTACCGCTCCCGGATCGGTTGCGAGATCTAACTCATAGGCAACCTTGCCTATTTTACGAACAATCTGATAAGGCCCAATATATCTCGGACTGATCTTCCCTTTCTTGCCGAATCTCATAACACCTTTCATAGGTGACACTTTCAGGAAAACCCAATCGCCAATCTGAAACTCCAAAGGTCAACGACGATTGTCTGCATATGATTTCTGTCGACTCTGAGCCGCTAACAACCGCTCTCGAATGAGTTTCACCTTATCCACCGCACTTTCTTTGGACCACATACGGGCCAATCAACTCGGTCTCCCAACATCGAACTAACCGATCGGTGACCTACACTTTCTGCCATACAATGCCTCATAAGGTGCCATCGAATACCGGAGTGGTAGGTCGTTATTATAAGCAAATTCAACAAGCGGCAAATGATCATCCCGGCTACCCTCGAAATCAATCACACAGCCCACAACATATCTTTCAATGTCCGAATAGTGCGCTCGGCTTTGTCCGTCGGACGGGACGGAATCGTACCGAGACTCACTGCGTCCCCAATCTGCCGAAACGATCTCCGAAATTGGGGCGTGAACGGGCACGTATCCGTCGGAGATAATCGATATAGGAACTCCGTGAAGTCCACAATCTCCTTAATATAAAGCCTTGCATAATCCTCAGCTGAATAGGTGGTCCGGACCGAAAGAAAATGGGCTGATTTTGTCAGCCGATCAACAATAACCCAAATGGAATCATACCTCCGTGGAGTGCGAGGTAAACTGTAATAAAATCCATATTAATGATCTCCCATTTCCATGTCGGTATCTCCATCTCCTGCAATAGCCCACCGGGCTTCTGGTGCTCAATCTTAACTGGCGGCAATTCGGACAACGAGCGACGAACTCGCTATATCTCTTTTCATACCATCCCACCAATATAAGCATACGAGATCATGGTACATCTTCGTCGACCCTGGGTGAACGGAATATCGGGCATAATGTGCCTCGCCCATAACTGTCGCCGCAACCACACGCGTTAGGTACACATAATCCGCCCTGTGAAATAACACTCCATCGGGTGAAATCTCAAACGGAGTCTTCTCGTGCGGGGCTGCGTCTGCATCGCACTGAACGGGATCCTCATCTACTGATGCCGCTTAATATCTTCTGTAATAGAGGACTCAGCAATACCTCGAACAGAAACCCCAACATCTCCAGAATCAGCCAAGCGAACTCCAAGACTAGCCAACTGATGAATATCGCGAACCATTTCTTTCTTCTCTGATGGCACGTCTGCTAGGCTACCCATAGACTTGCGACTAAGTGCATCTGCCACAACATTAGTGTTATAGCCCGTATTTCGTACGTTCGGATATTGTGGGGCAATGGTGAGAAGTTAAGGACAAGATTATGTTCTAAAATAATTTTAATGAACGAGTTGTTAGGAATATTATTTATAGACATTGGTGGTATGGAAATATTGAGAAAGGTTAAGGGCAAAAAGAGAAATTTGCAAAATGCGCCCTGAAAGTAATGCGGAAGGTTAGGGGCAAAATGGTAATAATGAGGAAAGTCGAGGGGCAAAACGAGAATTTCACCAAAGGTTCATGAAAGTTCCAAAGAGGGCCACATTGGCCATGTGAAAGAAAAGAAGATGACAAGTTGCCATAATATTCATCTTTCATACATGGAAATTTCTAGAATCTTGGGGACTAAAGTGTACAAAAGAAGACACTTGGTCTTCTTTGACCATGTTAGAAAAATTCAAGAAAATGGAAGAAATCTCTAGAGAAGGAAAGAAAGGGATCATGTGGTCATACTTTTATTTTGAAGGACTTAATTATAAATATGGAAAATTGGTGGAAGACATGTAAATATATGTAGAAAGTTATCTTATTTTCATCTACTTCTCTAGAAAAATTCAAGAAGACCAACAACAAGAGAAAAGAAGGAGAAAACCTCTAGGCCATTCGGCCATAGCAAGAGCAACAAGACACTTGGGAAAAATTTTCTTTAAAAATCATTTCCTACTAATTGAAGGGTCCCTAGCAAGTTAGAGTGCTCATTGGAGCAAGAACAACACATATTCATGCAAGTTGGAATTTTTAGCCAAGTGAAGAATTGAAGAAAAAGGTAAGGTTTAATCCTTTCTTATATGTTATGGATGATTTTGTGTGTTGTAGCATGTAAAAGTGGATGAAATTCATGGAGGAGAAAAATTATGTTGTGGCCGTGTACCTATGGATGGGTGTAGGAATTATGTTTTAATTATTTTATCTAGTGTTTGGTTGTTATTGTTGTGGATGCTATGTTAGTAATGGAAGTTGAATGATTTTGGAGAGGTTGTAGCCGTGTATGCATAATGTTGGCCGAGAATGATGAGGTTTGGCAAAGCTATGACGAATTAATTCTAATTAACATTTAGTTGTTGTAATGTGTAGAAAAGGATGTAATTCATGAAAATATGGAAGTTGTTGATATGGCCGTGTGATGTGTAGTGTCGGGAGGATGAATTAAATATATGTAGTATGTTGAAAGTGAATAGAAATGGATGAAAATGCATGAAAATTTATGAAAGCATGCATGTAGTTGTTGTGGCCGTGTAGGTATGTGCATTGGGTGGAAGTAATGAACTAATTTCATTTAGTATGTTAATTGTTGTTGTGGAAGATTTTATGATGAAAAGTGAAAATTTAATATGGTTAGAGATGGAGTGGTGAATGAATTGAATTGAATTGAATGGTGTTGCTAGAATAATTGTTAGTGTTGTTGTTGTTTTAGCCGGGTTGAATTCCCGGATTGTTGTTGATTAAAATTTGCCGAGTTAGATTCTCGGGGATGGCGCATTGTGTGTGTGGAAATGCTGCCAAAATGTGTGCTATGATAAAGTGTTGCTTTAAAGAATCAACTCCTAAATGCCTTAATTAATGTTTGGGTAAATGTGACCAAATTGTAGATTTTGGCGAACTTGGAACTTGAATTTGGAGAAGCGTAAGCAGCGGAAAAAGGTATGTAAGGCTTTACCCTCTCTTCTTTGGCATGTCTTAGACATAATAGGCTTAAATACGTGCCTCGGGGATGATTCCATTCCTAGAAATCCGAACTTGAAATTTCCCTTTTTCATTCAATAGAATTGAATTAAGTTTGGTGTGTTTATTGAAATAATTGTTTAAACATCTCTAACTTGCCCAAATGGAACCGAGTGATCCTTAGACCTTCATAAGTGACTCCATAAAGCTTAACGCACGTAAATTGTGTACGCCACCTTGGTGGACTCGAGGTGGGCCCACTATTCAAAGAATTCTCTCCTGTTGTCCCATTTGGCTTATTTTCATCCTATAGTTAAGGAAAGCTTTTGGTTATTATTCCGACTACTAAATAATAGTTGTTTTAACAAATCCATTGATTCCTAAACATGTTTCATTGCCACCTGGTCAGCTGGCTTATCATCCCGGACGCGGGATGCCGGACGATTGGATTTATGGGCGGCGGAGTATTTCGGCGCAATGTGGGTGGCGACGTTGAATTTCGGTGCTATGATACTACATGATACACTATGACTTGCTATGATACTACATGATACACTATGACTTGCTATGATACGATACTATACATTAAGACATGACTTAACATAAGTTCTATTTTCTACGTCTATGAAAAGAAATGTTTTTTTTTCTAAAAAGGGAAAACAAGCATGCATGGCATCCGCCCCCAGGGGCACTCATATGCACAGGTTACTCTATTATCCTATGATATGTTCTATGTTTCCATGCAGTTACTGTTCATATGTACAGGTTATCCCTTTACCTCACGATATGATATCCTGTTATTATTCATGCTTATATCTCTCTTATGTTGCTATTCCGGCCTTACATACTCAGTACATAGCTCGTACTGACCCCTCTTCTTCGGGGGCTGCGTTTCATGCCGCGCAGGTACACCCAGATGTCCAGAAGCCATTATAGAAGATGTTCCAGCGGAGTTGGCATCTCCATTTGCTCTGGAGAGTTGCCGGGTCAAGAGTCTATGCTATGATGTCATGTTCGAGTTAGAGACTTTGCGGAGACGGATTCGTGGGTCTAGAGTGTCAGTTTTGAAAACGGCCCTGCCCGCCGACATGTTTTTACTATACATTATGTTACTAAGTTCTTACGCTTTTGTGATTAATTTGAGAAACGACAAAAAGATTTTGAAAATCTTACTATGTACTTTTCTTTCGTTTGATTTAAGAATCCAAAGAGAAGATGTGTGTAATAAGAGTCCGAGGGTTAGCTCGACTCCGAATATGGGGTCGGGTGCCCATCACACCCTAGTAAGATCGGGGTGACAATTAGCTTTCCCCGGATGGTAGAGAATATCAACATCATAATCTTTTAACAACTCTAACACCTCCTCTGTCGCAAGTTCAGCTCCTTCTTCTTAAAGATGTCTTTGGAGGCTCTTATGATGGCGTATAAATATCAACGTGAACCCCATATAAGTAATGTCTCCACATCTTCAAAGCATGAATAACCGCGGCCGGCTCCAAATCGTGAGTAGGATAATTCTTTTCATGTTTTACGAGGCTGTCGAGAAGCATAAGCTATCACCACGCCGTGCTACATCAACACACACCAAACCAATACCGGAGGCATCACAATAAATCACATACCCATTTGGTCCCTCGGGAAAGTCGGGGCCGGGGCGCGAGTCAACTTCTCTTTCGATTGTGACTCGGAAGCTACGCTCGCAAGCATCGGACCGCGGAACTTTGCTCCCTTACGAGTCGGCCTTGTCAAAGGCGGCGAAATGCAAATTTCTCTACGAATCTCCTGTAATAACCGGCCAATCCCGAGAAAGCTACGCACCTCGGTCGGGGTCGTAGGCCTAGGCCAATTCTTAACGGCCTCTATCTTCGGGTATCCACCCGGATATATCGGCTCAATAATATGTCCCGAAATGCCCCGAAGATAACCGAATTCACACTTAGAAAATTTAGCATACGACACGGTGCCGAAGTGTGCCAAGTACCTGTCCTCGGATGGTCTGCATGCTCTTACGGCGAGAATAAACGAGAATATCATCGATAAATACGATCACGAAACATATATCCAGAACGGTGCGAATACCCGATTCATCGGGTCCATAAATGCTTTGTGGGGCATTAGTCGGCCAAAAGACATCACTGTGAATTCATAGTGCCCATATCGGGTCTGAATGCGTCTTGGGAATATCAGCCTCTCGTACACTGTACACGATGATAGCGACCGCGAGTCTATCTTCGAAACACACCGGCACCCCGTAACCGATCAAACAAATCATCAATCACAGGAGGGGATATTTATTCTTGATGGTTACCTTATTCAGCTGCCGGTAATCAATACACATCCGCAGAGATCCATCCTTCTTTCTCACAAATAATACCGGCGCTCCCCAGGGTGATGTACTGGGCCTAATAAAGCCCTTCTCCAATAAATCTCTCAGTTGCTCTTTCAATTCTTTCATTACGCAGGCGCCATTACGTACGGAGGAATAGAGATAGGGTGAGTATCCGGCAACAAATCAATAGCAAACTCTATCTCCCGCTCGGGGGAAGACACTGGAAGCTCATCGGGAAAACATCTAAGAACTCATTAACCCGGACGTGAAGAATCGGTGCCTCGCCTCTAAATCATGAACACGGACCGGATGATAAATATAGCCTTTTCGATCATTTTTTCTTGCCTTGAGGTATGAAATAAACTTACCCCTCGGCGATCTTTGTATTACTGCCCACTCTATCGGGCGGCTCCCACAGAGCGGCAACGGACTATCTTCTTTTGACAGTCCAACATTAGCATAACAAGAAGCTAGCCAATCCATACCCCGTAATCACGTCAAACTCGGTCATATCTAACTCTACCAAATCGGCTTTGAGTACGGCGGCCACGGATAATCACGAACAATCTCTATAAATCGGCGGCTATAACGAAGTCCCCTACTGGTGTAGCTACCTCAAAGGGCTCTATCGGCTCAGATTCTATCCCAATTTTACTAGCAACAAGGGGAGAAATATATGATAATGTAGAACCAGGATCAATCAGTGCATACACATCTCGAGAGAAAACCAGTAATATACCTGTGACGACATTAGGCGACGCCTCCTGGTCCTGTCGGCTGGCTAATGCATAAATGCGGTTCGAAAGACCGCTAGAACCAGGAACTCCACCACGACCCCTGCCTCGGCCAGCTAATGCTGGCATACCTCGCCCCGCAGGGCGCATAGATACCGAGAATAAAGATGAACCACCGGCTGACACAGTGGGCGGGCGTGCGCCTACCACCTCAGCAGGACAATCTCTCATCGGATGGCCTTGACGGCCGTAAGTAAAACACGCGCCGGTGGCACGAAAGCACTCTCCCGGTCTTTGTCTCCCACGGTGGGAACACGGAGGTACGGGTGGTCTCATCGGCTCCCTTGGAACCTCTGTCCGGTGAGCTTGAAAACACGGGCTACGGCACCACGAATAACACACACCCTCGATCTCCGTAGGTAAAGCTGGGGTGTGCCCCGTCTTTGTTGGGGAGGATATGCCTGTCTTCTTCTTTGGGGCTGTCTGCCTCGAAAATCCCCAGAATACCCAGATGATCTAGCCCTCTTGGGCTGGCCCCTGTCATCAACCCTATCAGGCTGGCGCCCTCTGCGTCTGTCCTCCATGCCCTGGGCGTGGGCCTGTATACGGGCAATATCCATACCGGTCTGGGCTGCCATCACCAAGCAGCTGTCAACAAAGTACTGGTCCAGCCCCACTATATATCGGTGCATCCGGTCAGTCATGTCAGCAACATATGTAGGCGCATATCTCGCCAGCGAATCGAACTCAGGCTATTACTCCCCGGCCGGTGCCGCCCCTCTGCTTTAACAGTAGGAATCTGTCCACTCTGGCTCGCCGTGCCTCAGGAGGCAGAAAATGGGCCAGGAAAGCCTCAGTAAACTCGCCCCATACGGCTGGAGGGGCACCCTCGCCTCTGGACAGCATCCACGACTCATACCGATTCATTGCTACATCGTGCAACCGGTATGACGCCATCTCAACCGACTCTGTCTCGGAAGCAGCTAATCAACCGCGGGGCACGCTGCATCTGTCGGATGAACTCATGAAGGTCCTCTGCGGGCTTTGAACCGAAGAACTGCGGTGGCCCGCAAGTAGAAAATCACGGGCCCTGTCTTTGTCGGCGCTGTCTGCACCGATCCTCCCCTGCTCCCCGTGCGGGGACTGCCCCGCTACTAGCAGGAGTCAACAAGCGTACGCACTCTCGTAGGGTCCCATCATCGCACACGGCTGGGGCTAGAGGTACGAATGCGGTGCCGCGGGAGGCTGGCGGTGGAGCCGCCCGGTCTTTGCGGTGTGGGCTGCTCCAAAGTCCCTCCCGATGCGGCGGTGTAGCGAGAACTAGCCGTCGGAGGCACGATCTACGGCTCAAGGCGAGCACGAGCCCTAGTAGTCACCCGGGCTCGGCTGGTCTCACCTGCCGCTATAGACTTGCCCTTCTGGGCAGCTGTGGCCTTCCTCGGAGGCATCGCTGAAAACAGAACATTCCGTCAGAAAAGGGTCATCCTGATAACACAGCTCTATCGCACGATCTAAGATCAGAAGAAAAGACAACATCCTAAATGCCCTGTAGCTTCCTGTTTATAGATGTGGTGCACAACACACCGATAAACAAGACTCTACTAGACACGGTCTGTAGACATTCCGAGGACGAACTGCTGCGATACCAGCTTGTCCACGACCCAACCCGTAGGCGTGACTAGTGCCCGATACTGGGCACCCCGAACACACACTGTCGGACGAGCCACACACGGAGGGCTTATATATATACGAATATCAAACACTATCTCAAATTATATCAAACTGTCGCAAACATATTTCAAACGCAACCGTGTATAAATATATCAAAGCCGGCAAGGCTATCAAATGGCGCAATGGCCCAAAACATACACAAATGCAAGCCGACGAGACTGTCACGGCGAATAGGATCGCCCCAAACACAACATATACAAACACAACTATACAGAATGGGCGTAACCCACATACATATCCACAGACCTCTAAACAGACAAACGGAATCATATGACGGGACAGGGCCCCGCCGTGCCACGAACAAATGTATACAAATGCAACGGACGAATATATACCAAAATATGGCTCGGGAATAAGGGAGCACTCCAACGAGCGAAGAGGGTGTCCTAAACGGGTGGATCCAAGCGTGCGTACGTACTGCCCGGGCGTAAACGCGACCCCGAAGAAAGGGGGTCGGTACGAAATATGTCTTTTGAGTATGCAAATGTCGACCCAACCCGTGGCGGCGGGCGGTGCCGCCCCAGGCACCCAGACGTACCCGCTAACCACAATCAACATACAAACAGATTATGCGTATACAGAGTTCGACATCAGACTATAAGTAACATAATCAGATCTTATACTTACAAATAGTGACACATCGCCCCGTAACTATCACAAATACATGTACATATATATATAATTTCGCGGTCACAACATCCAGCGGAGATTATCATACGTGAGCCAGTAAGGCCAACATCATACAGGGGCGTACAGAACACAGCTCACACAGACACAAGGAAACAGAAATTACCCATAACCCACACGTACATGTCTACAGACCTCTAAGAGTCATAACAGAATCATATGACGGGACAGGGCCCCGCCGTACCCATGAACAAACATATGTACAGATAATAGAGATGTCAGTACCAAAATGTATAGGCTCCGGATCAAAGGAGCACTTCGGCCGAACGGATATCCTAGGGCGACGGACCTGCGAAGCGTGTGCACACAGCACTGCGCGGCATGGGACGCAGCCCCGAAGAAAAGGGGTCAGTACGGAAAATGTACTGAGTATACAAGGCATGAAATAAATATAGTAAACGGAGTCATAAACAAAATCAAAGGTGCAGAAAGTAAATGCAATGCTCAAAATATCAAAATGCTTTCAAAATATTAAAATGCTTACTCATAAAACTTAAGTCATGCATAAGGCTCTTAGAACTGTGGTCGCCCGCCCGTCATTGGCGCCACAACACATCATACTCCAGAAGGTTTTATATCTCCGTATCCCCGTCACACAGCACATCATATATATATACCACGGTACCCGGCCAATAGGGGCGCGGCGTACCGGACACATCATAACACCATTATCCAGTTCCGGCCAAAGAGGCTCGGCGAACCGGACACATCATACTCCGGAAATACAACATAATGCGCACGATGACATCCGGCCCCGGGACTCGGTGAAAGAAGTGATCATAGTGCACGAGCAGAGTCGTGAGAGACCATATGCAATTTTTAAAACATTTTCCAAAAATATAATGGAAAAGTCAAAACGAATTATCGTTTAAGGGTCAAAACTTAGTCATGTCAAATGTCTTTCGGACGACCTTCGGAAACGTATCAAATATCTTAAACATATCACGGAACCGTAGAAACCATATGTATAAAATCATAATCACAACTCATCAAATAAGTAGGAAATCCATATGCGGAGATCGAAATTAAATAGTATTAAATTTTCCTCAAGGATCACTAGGAATAGTATAAAAGAGCCGCGGGCCCCACGGACGGGTGCCGACCCCCATCCGAGCCCGACTACGAGAGTTAGGGGAAAGTTATGTCTTATGAGTTTACCTATTATGTTTGGGGCGTTAGAGCTCGTATGCAAAAGTTACGGACGTTTGAAGATCGGAACTCTTTTTGTAGCAACATTCCTTTTTTTTAAGGCTTTTGAAATTCAATCTTTCAAAACATAGGAGCCATAATTTAACTAAGTTGACTTGCGAACATTAAAAGCGAATAAAACTCATATGCTTGCTCGGATCATAGGAAATGGAATCGCCTCGAGATTCGTAACTTATCATAATTTAATCATAGCTAAGACATGCCAACGAAGAAAAGGGTAAGCCTTGCATACCTTGCCTGCTTTCCGAGCTAATCCAAATTTATGTCGCGAACTTTCCAAGATCTACAATACGTCATTAAATATCAAACATTAGCTAAAGGCATTTAGAAACCCGATTTCAAGCGCACACCAAATTCTACAGAAATTTCGGCAGCACTTCCCCTGTAAATACACCACCCCGAGAATTAAACTCGGCCAATTTCATCAACCACAATACCAACAAAACATTCTAATGACATCAACCATTGATTCAAAATGCATTCTAGCATCAACAACCTTCTTTCACACAATGCGACGATATTCACTTATATTCAATTCAACCGCATAAAATCAAACTAACATCAATATTCACACATTCAATTACTAATCCAAAATCATTCAAACAATATTCGAGGACACTATAAACAATTCATACAATGTTTCAAGCAATCCAACCACACTACCACCTTACCCGAAATGCTCTCCAAACCCGAAAACAATACTAACATATTTTCTTCTTCCAAAACTCATAAACTGCATCAATAATCTATGCATTAACATTGCAACCATCCTAAATATAAAATTCACATAAGAGCTACATTGGCTTCCAAATCAGCCCACAACCATCACAACTTCAATTTGATTCATTAAACTTCATTTTACCTCATAGAATTCCTAACGACGACGATCAAAATACTAAATAACATAACTTCATTTCTTACATAGCAAACAGCCCCTACTTTCGGCCACTCCTCAACATACATTATTCCATGAGTTTCATTCATTTTCTACACATTACAACCACACACAAACAAGCTAAATACAATGAGTTCACTACCCCTTCAATACAACACACACCACACGGCCAACTATACTCCCACACGGCTACCACTTCAACTTCCTTATTTTCATGAATTTCATCCATCTTTGCATGCTACAACACACATAAACTATGCATAACATACAAAAGAAGAGATTAGAACATACCTTCTCCTCTCAACTTTTCCACACGGCTAGGAGTAGTTTTTGCAAGAATAAGCGTTTTGTTTGTTCCAACAACTATGCCACGTTGAAGAGCACCTTTCAATTGGTAGGAAAACTAGGAGAAATTATTTTTGGAATGAAGGATTTTGGTCTTCTTCTTTCTCTAGCTATGGCCGAATATGGCCTTCTTCTTTCTCTCTCTCACTTTCTTGAATTTTCTAGAGATGAAAATGATGAGAACCTTGATGAATTAATTCATCCAATACCACATATATTAACCTTCCATGTGGCCATGGCCCACACCTTATGTGGCCGGCCACATGGCTAAATTTTTCATGAAATTTCAACTTTCAAGAATTAATTTTTGGCCCCCAAATTTTTCATAAGATATCTAACTCCCCACAATCCAATTTTAATCCCAAACTCCATAATACCTCATGCTAATAAAATCATACGCAACTTAAGCTTTTAAAGCAAAACAAAAATCTCTACTTCATATCTCGGAACGGTCTTGTCCCCAACTTATCGTCATTGACCCGAGTTATCCCGACGTACGACATACGGGATATAACATCCTTCCCCCCTTTAGAACATTCGTCCTCGAATGTTCAACTAGTCCCGTAGAGTCTTATAAAGATCTCGGGGGATTTCTCTTATCACCATATTGTGCCGTTCCATCTATTGATTACATTGTTTTTTTTTTTTTTTTCATTTTCCCCTCAGTTCCTCAAGTCATCTCCTTTTACGCTATTACTTCGTCACAATATCTTAACACGAGCCATGTCTTCAATGTGCAACATTCTTGCCTCACAACCATATAACAAGATCCAAAGCACATCTCGAGTTGAACTTCTCCTCCCCGCCGAATTTTGTCACACCTTTCGGGGACACATAAATTCGCCCTCTTTTAAGTAGCCAACTAATCCCGATTATCTTGCTCATACCATCTTATACTTAGCTTATAATACTCTAAACACATTACCTCGGGTTATTTGCTTATCTTTAATTCAACCCTTCTACTGTCCCTTTACTCAGGTCTTGCTCTTAACTTTCCAGTCACATACTATATCACAATCTTTACAAAGATAAGCGAAGGTGCTCAATCTAATCCAGAATGCCTTAGCACGGCTTCATTAATTGCCACGTCTGCCTCACTCGTCCACGCCTTCCTTTCCTTACGACTGGTATCGGGACAGATCTTTGGTTCAATCATAGCCATGTCCTACTTATCCTTAGTACAAGTTCTATCTTGGTAGCCTAGTTAAGCCATCTTTGTCACACCCTGATTTTACTAGGGTGTGATGGGCACCCGACCCCACATTCGGAGCCGAGCGAACCCACTGACTCTTATTACATACATAAACTTCCAGACTATTAATCAGACAAAAATGACAGATACAACAAATGTTCTGGAAATATCCTTTGTAGTGTACAAATCGACAGAATATGTAATCATATGAAAATTATGGCATAACACAGAATGACATGACGGCTGGTGGAGCCGCCTACGATCGACATCAGAACCCACGCTCTGTACGCAAAGTCTCTAACAAACGGTCGAGGAACACATATCATGCATAATCGGACACGGCGGC